>NC_029790.2:132866254-132867460 GCF_000816755.2 Arachis ipaensis | reverse complement strand
TGTAGTGACTCTTGTCTCTTTCTTTGGCGACCGTGTGCTTACAAGTTGCTACACAAACTATAATACTATATAAAGTTTTGATTTTATCATTTTTTTTCTTGTTCAATGAAATTGAAATTTGGGTGCAAAAGGGAAAACTCGTGTATGCTTCTGATTTGTGCCTCTAAACAATTATAATAATAACAAGTCTTCTATTCATGTCTCGGAAATGTACTATAAAGTCTAAAAATTATTACTCAGACATTTAAAGTATATCAAGTTTCAATTGACTTTGGTAACATGTAAATAATATAATTAGATAATCAAGGACAATTAGGAAGACTTATTGGTACATCTTGCAGAATGTGTATGACTATAGGTATTGTGGTTTATTCTTTTGGTTTAATTAACCTGCTGGTCCTATAGTTTCGTAAAATTTTCAATTAGATCTCTATACTTTTTTTTTAATTAAGTTTTTACACCAATTTTTTTTTAATTAAATTTTTACACTTTTTTTTTCTTTTATTTAGGTCCCTGTACTAATTCCTTTTTTTAGTTGAGTCCCTATAAAATTAAGCTAATTATTACTAAGAAGGACTCAATTAAAAAAAAAATTTGGTACAGGAACCCAATTAAAAAGAAAAAAAGTATAAGGACCTAATTAAAAATTTCACAAAATTATAAGGATCAACAGAATAATTAAACCTATTCTTTTCAGATAATTTAATTATTTTCATACATTATGCAAAGAAATGAATATACTAAAATTAAGTACAAAAAGGCTACCCATTGATTAAGCTGGATTAGTGCAAAGAATTATGATGAAAAAAAAGTTAGTTATGCTTTATCTTTTGTTTTAAGATAAATTTCTAAATAATTACTATAAAGAAAAATGTTATGCCATTTTTACATTACATTATTTTCAAAAATATTGATCCAAAATAAGAAAAAAAAATTCACCCAGAGTCATTCAGTTGTATGGGATCATCACTTCATTCGACTTTGCAATAATAATAAAAGAGGTAACTATTAATTTAATATTTGAAAAACTCAGGCGTTGATAAAATAAATTTTAAAACATGTTATTAATAAAAAACTCTTAAAAGATGGTTAATTTTAATAAAAGTGATTCGCCGTTAATTAAGTTAATTGAGTTAATAGAAATTAATGTTAAATGCTAGCATGACTCTTATCGATTATTATAATTATAAAAAATGTCTATGTTTT
>NC_029790.2:132862410-132866244 GCF_000816755.2 Arachis ipaensis | reverse complement strand
ATTCAGCCATACATCTCCTCCTTTTTATTTACAACAACAAATTCAAAATTCAAATCTCAACATCAAAATCACAATATTCATAAAAAAAATCAAAGAAAGAGAACAATAAATAAAAAGAAAATAAAAGAGAGAAAAAAAAGAAAAGAAAGAGGATGGCGCCACTGCTATTAGGTTTCATCCTTTCAAATTATGTTGCTGCTAAAATGGTTACGGAGCTCAAAACTTCTAGTTTAATCGGTTGAGAGACAGAGAATTCAATAACAATTAGTGTTGACATTAGAGAAGACAACGTGGACGGTGTCAGGGATGAAATGACCGCTATTAAGAAGTTGGACTAATGACGCCACAAAATGAAGACAACGACAATGACACCGTTAGAACAAGGCAGACATGGAAGTTTGTTAGAAAATGAGGTGGAGGAAAAAGAGGAGAAAGGCGGAGGCAACGTCGGCAAAAGAGAATGAAGAGGACAGGCATATTTGATTTGAGAGTTGTAAGTAAACAACAACAACAAAGTTTTATCCCACTAAGTGAGGGTAACTTGATTATATAGTAAATTTTGAATATGTGAAAACTACTAGAATTTTTTTCCTATTAATAACTACACCGGGAAAACCTAGCATATTTTTAAAGAAATTAAAGTACCCATTTTTAATTAAATATTACACATCAAATTCTAAATAAATGTTCGCTTTTCTTTTTACATTATCCTGTAGTAGTTAACGATCGCACATTTTACTTTTCAATTCAAACTTTGATGGTCACTAAAGAATCTTAGCATAGTTCGTTGATGATAACTTTGTTCATTGTTCTGATTATATTAGTGTTAATTATAATAAAATTAGTTTTCCCCCTCTCTTGAGATTTCTCGTTCATAATAGTGGCTGATTATCTATTCAATACTTTATTAATAATAGTGACGAATATTCATTTTCAAATAAAGCATGTTATAGGTATCAGAAATCGAATTCCTACAAGAACAAGAAGGCTATTTAGCGGTGCCCATTTTTGTTCGCCGCGGGGGTGTAACTAGGTATGTTATATGACACTATTTTAAAAAATTAACTTTAAAACATTCTCATGTAAAAGTGATTCAATATTATCCTACCATCAATTACACATCATGAGCGATTTAGTTTGAGTTTTGAAATTCTCTTCTTGAAGTTAGAATACAAATGTCTGGGATAGAATCGATGATCTACTCCGAAAAATAGCTCATCAAATGTTGAAACTAATTCTTACAATATTTACATAATTCAATTTTCTAGAGATATAATTGAATCTAAACACAAATAGTGGGTATAATATTAAAATCGAACACATACAAGTGAGACCTAATTGATAATGAATACATTCAAGTGAGAATAATTGAAAAATATAATATGATTTGTTAGTATAATTGATAGTAGAATAACATTGAATCACTTTTATAAACGTTAAGGATACAAATAGGACGATTTAAACGTTAGGAACACAAATAGAACTTATCTCAAACGTTGGGGACAAAAACGATACTTTACTCGTGTAAATTAACAAGATTTACATACATAAATAGATTACTCTTTGTATAAAATAAATAAAATATAATACAATTATATTATGTGTATAAAAAATTAATTATTAAATTATTTATTTGAAATATAATATAATTAATTAGCATCCTTCCATCATCATCACTATGTTTCTTTGTATGATGATTATTGTCGAGTCTAGAGTGAACCCATTTGTCATTATAAGACTTAGATATTTTCTCATATATGTGTATGATACTATTACAATAATGTTATGTAAATAATTCATTTTAACAATCATTCAAGATAATTATGTAGAAATAACAAAAATGTATAATCAACAGTACAAATTAAACACGTATTAAACAGGCTTTTTTATTTAAATAAAATAATAGAAGATTAAATTTAGGTAAATCCCCTAAATAAAATTTTAAAACATGAATCCCTTAAATTATATAATATATAAATCGTCCCAAGGTGATGTGAGTTAGATAATGCACAAAATATATTATTCTAGGACGATTTATGCATGAAATTTATTGGACAAATGTACATAAATCATCCCATAGCAATGTATTTTTTAAGTTGTATGTAAATCGTCCTACCTAAAGCACATTGTCCTGGGACGATTTATGTGTATTTGTCCAATAAATTTCATGCATACATCGTTTTAGAGTAACATGTTTTATGCATTATCTAACTCACATCACCCTGAGACGATTTATATATTATATAATTTAGAAGATTCGCGTTTTAAAATTTCATTTAGAGAATTTACATAAATTTGATATTCTATTATTTTATTTAAATAAAAAAGCCTATTAAACATATATATTTTGATCTTTATTCTTTTGCAACTATCCTATATAACATTATTGATGGCAATGTATGTGTATATGTATCGCCTTTCCTTTCAAGTTTCAATGAGGAACAGAAGATTGCGTAGTTTTAGTGGTGGCAAGTGGCAACAACTCCATTTCACTTCACTTAAACTACTTTTAATTTTATGTACAGAACGTTTTATACCATCGTCAAATTACTTCTGCTTTTTAAATAATTATTTTTATTAACACGATATTATATAATTAAATATATGTATAATTATTTTTCATCAAATTTTTGGGTAGCTTTTTATATATATAAACACCCAACATCAATATGTGATATGTCCCCACTAAAATTACATAACAAATTTTACTTTTAAATTAATTCATGCATCATCATACTTTGCTGCAAGCTATCGTACCGACCATTGAATCAATTAAAGCATTGCTTTATACAATTGAAAATTTAAAATATAAACTACTTATAAGTTTCATATTATTTAGACAAAATTTTTGTTTTCTATAATCTATACCTATATTATTGCTTTATACTCCTTTTGAATTATTTAATCATAAAAGTAGGGTAATTATTTTTGTATTTATTGTATTATATATATAAAAAGAAAGAAAAGTGGCCCAACCGCCTAGTACTACTAAAATAAGTTTAGGTAACATGTTATTTAGATTATGAATTATATATACCCTTGAGAGAATTAAAAATACTCATGTATTATATGTTTAATTCAAAGATATCTTTCAATAATGTAAAACTAGTAATTAATTTGGTTAACAAAGGTTTAGTTTTAATATATTTTACCTCAATCTTGACTCAATAATATATATTTTTTGTTTACTAATAAGATTTTTTTTTTTCACATGCTAAGGACTAATCCGACCTTATGTATACAGCAATAAATTAACCTGTAATAAACCTTTAAATGAAATTTCAATCCGTAATAGATTAATACGGTAATATTATAATTATTGTAAAAAGGCCAAACCCATACTATGTTTTTGTCTGCAACACATTATAGTTTCCAAATGTGTAGGGCAACATGTTTTTGGTATGAGCCTCTTGAAAGAGGCTATAGTGCCCTAATTTAGTAACTTCCATGGTTTTTATTGGACTGAAACTTGGCTGTTCTAAAAAACATATTGATTTTTTGGTAAAGAGGGCCCAAAAGGGAGTTGTTTTATTTTGTGTAGAAAAAACATGGAATTTAAGTGTAAATAAAATCAGAGTGTGTCTCCCACCAAAAACAAAATAAAATAGAGTATCATGACAAAAAAGAGTATTATGGTCCAATATGTATCCTGGGGTCATCAAAGGGATCAAGTTAAAAAGTAAAATTCTTTGGCCCAAAAAAAAAAGAAATTAAAATTATATCCCAAATTTTGGTTGACCTAATCTTAGCCCAAGTCAAATGGGTTGGTCTGAACGTTCTGCTAGCTTTCATTATTCCTCCTCTTTCCCCACTACAGACTAATACTTCCCATCA
>NC_029790.2:132851133-132862301 GCF_000816755.2 Arachis ipaensis | reverse complement strand
AATTAGTATAAAAATTTTAAAAAATTTTATGTCTTTATTAACTAACAATAAAAATGGATTTGTTTAATTTTTTTAGAAGAATTTGACATCAAAGAATTAATTTGTCTAACATAATAAAATGTTAGAGATTAATTTGGTAGTTAATATTTACCAAAAATTGAAGTGTCTGACTGATTATTTTGTGGGGACTGATTTGGTATATTCACTACTCCCAAATATATACAAAGAAAAAGTTAAATCACATATATGCATGCTAATATAAACGACACTAAGAGCTTGTTTGGGTGAGTTTTTAAGAAAAGATTTTTTTTTGAGTTATCTTTTTTTAAAAGATTTTATAGAAAAGTAAAAGTAATTTTATGTTTGGGTATCTCATGCAAAAAGATCTTTTTATCTATCAATTATGTTTGAGTATAACAATATAAAAGTATTTTTTTTGTTTATTTATTACATAAAAAATATCTTTTTTTTAAGAGAAAAATGTCTTTTAAAAAAAGATGTAAATTACAACTTCTCAAAAAAAATGTTTTTATTTTTATTTTTTTAATACTTTTACTTTTACTACTAGAAATTTATCAAACACACTAAAAAATAAAAAACATCTTTTTTCATTGAAAAAAGATTTTTTTTATCAAAATAATAGTACCCAAACAAATACTAAAGTTATGTGAGAAAACTTCTTTTCCACGCTATAATATATCTTATTTTATTTTATTCATTTTTAGATTTTGGTGTATCCTCACCCTAAAATGTTATCGTATAGCTTTTGTTCACTGTGGATAAATTAAGTCAAATGTCAATAATGGTCACCCAAATTTAGTCATACAAAACAAATTCAATTTAAAAAAATCAATTATACTATACAGAGACCATAAATTAGTCTCTAATAATTAATATATAATTAGCTCATATTTAGAATTACCATCAAACCGTTTTTGTTTAGAATTCAATAAAAATCAAACTCTATATTTTTCAATCATAAAAATTTTGACACCATATTATAAAATTATTTTTTCTAAAAATTTAAACTGATAAAAAAAGACACATAAATAGTTGAATCAATTAAATTTAATCACTATACCCTAAAAAAGTTTGTTTATACTACCATGATAAATTTGCTTATTCTATTGAGAAAAAATTGATTATATTATATTATTTCAATAGTAGAGAGTTCATTCAAACCTCCACAAAATTTACTTTTTTTCACCAAAGTCCACCACCCACATATTTTTTTCCTAAAGTATGTCCCCTTCATAATACATGTGAAACACACACATATGATTTCAACATATGATGTTCATTTTTTCCTTTTCTAAAATTTGTTGTTTCTAAAATTATTTTTGCTTGCTTCATTTTGGAGAATGGAGGAACTTTAAACTTGATCAAGCTGTGGAATCTTACATATTGATTAGTTTTGGATTAGGTCGTCATTGCAACATATGGCATGTATGGCAACCTGTAGAACAGTGTACTAAAAGAAGAGTGTGGTAAACGACAAACATTAATTGTAATGGCAAATATGAAAATTGGCTTCTAGAAAAGGAGTTTTATCGAGGTGGACTATTGGAGGGGATTGAAAAATAAAAATGTCTAGAACTAAAAAAGGGCTGACCAATAATAGAAAAAAAATGGTATTAAATAATTAAAAGGATGCAGCAAGTCACTGATAAGTGATAAATTCTCAAATAAAATTCAGTATCGTAATAAATTAATTTTTAATTTATTAAATTAGGAGATATTTAAATAAAATATTTAATATTAAAATTTTAAATCTGATGCAAAATCAGATAAATTTTTTAAATTGAGAAAAGCTTCACCTACTCTAACATAACAAATTTACTATATTCTCCTTTGTCACTATTAACGTTAGACAAAAGATTACTCTTTTCAAAGACTTCAGCAGATCTTGTTCTCACCATCATCTACATATCTCCTTTCACATGTCAACTTTTCCTCCAAACACATCATTTAACCATCTTAGTCACCAAACACTTTCATCCACCAGATATGTCACCTATATATATATAACACTTCTACCAAAAGTTTAAGTTATGGTTATATCTTTTACATGTTTTTTCACACACATAACTTTTTTTGGATTTGCTTGAATTTTTTACATAAAATATCTTTTTCTTCTTTTTGTTTTTACTTTATACTAAAATTCTTTTTTTCTTCAACGAAAATCAAATTTTTAAATTTTTTGGTCATAAAAATTCTAATACCATAATATCATATCACTTTTTTTTAAATTTAAACCGATAAAAAAATACACATAAATAATTATATCTCTTACAATACTTAGAGTTCAACTTTTAATTAAAGTTTTAGTTCAAAATATAGTAACTAGAATATATTTTATGATTTCTCACTTATTAATTAGGCCTTTTTTGGTAATTATATTAAAGTAGACATATGAAAATATTAAAAGATACAAATTTATTTATAAAAAATATAAATATACATAAAATTATTCAATATTTTGAAATAGAAAAAGTATAGATAAATAATAAATAAAATATAATTTAAAAATACTTGTTGATTTGTTATTAATTAGATTTCTGTGAATTATCTAGCGAGATTATTTTTCTTTTTGTTTCTATATTGAATATTTATAGTTTTTAATCTTGAAACCCTGCCTCGTCAAATAAAAAGTTTAATATGTTGATTATTTGATTAATCTTTTCCATTTTTTGAGCTCTTGTAAGTATAATACCCACAACTAATTGGCCCTAGGATCACTCACACATATAAATGACACTATCATATTTTTCATTTCTCAAACTTACTAACACTCATAATAATAAGGAGAGAATTTTTTAAACAAACACTAAGTATTTTGATTCATGGAGAGATGATTAACAACATACATATGAAGCCTTTATATAGGCAAACCTTCATAATAAAATAGTAATTTTTATAACAACTAAGCACTAGTTGTAATGATTCAAGAAACAAGTAGAAATTTTACTAGTCAAGTTCCTTGTTCAATTTTGTTTCAAATTCTTAGTCATCAATCTTGAAGCTTCCAATTCATGATTCATCATTCTTCTAATATGGAGGTGATGAGTACAACTTGTTCATGATTTTTCCAACTTGATTTGTAGCCTTCAATTTTGACTAGGAGATAAAGTTTGACTTGTGATTCTTCTAGCTTCTAGTTTCATCACTTATAATTCTTGTAACTTCTAATTTCATGATAGTTCTAGTATGGTCTAGTTGTACTATTCTCTTGAATATTCTTGATTTAATTATCTAACATTGCCTCCCTTAAATCAAACTTGTAGAGTTTATCATTCCAAGCATCTTCTTCAACTTGTTAAATAATTCTGTCTTCAACGGTTTTGTAAAGATATCTGCAACTTGGTCTTCAGTGGGACAGTACTCAATCAAAACTTCTTTCTCATTCACCAATTCTCTAATTTTGTGAAATCGAATATCAATATGCTTCGATCTTCCATGGAATACTGGATTTTTGCAAAGTGCAATAGCTGACTTGTTATCACAAAATATTGTTGTTGGAGTACTTTGTTTCTCGTTTAATTCCTCAAGAATTCTTCTTAGCCAAACTGCTTGTGTTGCACAACTTGCTGCTGCTATATATTCTGCTTCTGCTGTAGATAGTGCTACTACTGGTTGTTTCTTTGATATATCGAAGAATTCTCTTTGCCGCTTGCAAATGGTTGGTACAAGGCTCCTCCATAAATCTGCTAAGCAAACTAACTCCAAACACAATATCTGGTCTAGTCGCAGTCAAGTATCTCAGACTTCCAATCAAGCTTTTGTAGTATGTGGGATTTACTGCTCTTCCTTTATCTTCTCTCAACAATTTGAACTTCTCTTCGACTGGAGTAGAAACTGGTTTTGAGTGCTCCATCTGAAATTTCTTCAAAATATCATTTGCATATTTCTTCTGAGAAATGAAAATTCCATCATCTCTTTGAACGACTTCAATGCCAAGAAAGTAAGACATCAAGCCTATATCTGTCATTTCAAAGTGTTTTATCATAGCCTCCCTGAATTCTACAATTATCTTCAAATTGTTTCCAGTAAAGATCAAATCATCAACATAAAGACACACGATCAAGATATCTCCAGGTTCAACGAACTTGATATAAAGAGTATGCTCAAACGGACATCTTCTAAAACCATTCTCAATGAAATAAGAATCGATCTTCTTATACCACGCTCTTGGTGCTTGTTTTAACCCGTACAAAGCTTTCTTTAACTTGTAAACTTTATCTTCTTTTTCAAGAACTTCATATCCTGCAGGTTGCTCAACATACACTTCTTCTTCTAAAGTGCCATTTAAAAATGCAGACTTAACATCCATTTGATGTATCATCCACTTATTTTGAGCCGAGAGTGAAATAATCATACGAATAGTGTCTAATCTAGCAACAGGAGCAAATACTTCAAAGTAGTCGATACCTGGTTTTTGTTTGTATCCTTTTGCAACTAATCTTGCTTTGAAACGATCAACTTCACCATTAGGTTTGTACTTAGTCTTGTAAACCCACTTTACTCCAATCGGCTTCTTATTTGTTGGTAAATCTGTCAACTCCCATGTGTCATTCTTCTCAATGGCATGAATTTCTTCATCCATTGCTTTCTTCCAATTATTGTCTTTAAAGGCTTCTTCAAAGTTCAACGGCTCACAATCCGAAAATAGAGCAAAATTTATGATTTCTTCATCGGACGGATCGTTGTCATTACCAACTTCATAATCTGCTAATCTAGTAGGTAATCTCCGCTCTCTTTGAGGTCTTCTAGATGATTCTGGTTGTTCGGTTGTGTTAGGTTGCCTTTCTTCTACTTCATCACATGTATTTGGAATTATAGTCCGCTGCTTTTCTGTCTTTGTGTTCCAATCCCACATGTCTTTCTCATCAAACGTCACGTCTCTGCTGATGATTACTTTCTTTGTTTCTGGATTGTACAACTTGTATGCTTTTGAGTCTGTGCTATAGCCAATAAAAATACACTTCTCGCCTTTGTCATCTAACTTCTTCCTTAATTGATCTGGTACATGGGCATAAGCGATACACCCAAAGACTCTGAAATGATGGATGGAAGGCCGCTTTCCACTCCAAGCTTCCTCTGGAGTTTTATCACGAACACTCTTTGTTGGACACCTGTTTAAAATATGAACTGCTATTGCGACTGCTTCTGCCCAAAACTCTTTAGGCATTTGTTTTGACTTGAGCATGCATCTGACCATATCCATGATGGTTCTATTCTTTCTTTCAGCAACTCCATTTTGTTAAGGAGTATATCTAGTTGTTAGTTGGTGTTGAATTCCGTGTTGCTTAAAGTATTCTGAACACACAAGATATTCTGTTCCTCTGTCTGTTCTGAGAATTTTGATTTTACAGCCACTTTGTTTTTCGACAAACGCCTTGAATGTCTTAAAGACATCACATGCTTCTGATTTCTGCTTCAGAAAGTATACCCATGTATATCTACTAAAATCATCAATAAAAGTGATAAAGTATCTGCTACCACCATTACTTGGAACTTCTACAGAACAGAGATCTGAATGCACAATTTCAAGTAATCTTCTACCTCTCCAAGACTTTCCTGTAGGGAATGGATCTCTGTGCTTCTTTTCCAGTTGACAAATCTCACAAACACAATTGGGAATATGAATCCGTGGTAGACCAAAAACAAGTCCTTTTCTTGACAGGTAGTTTAGGCCAGAAAAATGAAAGTGCCCAAACCGTATATGCCACAACCAGTTATCATCAAGTATCACAGAACTCATGCAAGAGGGATTAACATGTTGAATTTTTAACGAAAATATTCTGTTTGAAGTCATTTTTGCTTTATCAATGAACCTTCCATTGTTGTCAAATACAGTGCAATATCCACGATAAGTTATCATCTTATATCCCTTCTCAGATAATTGCCCCATACTCAGTAAATTGTAATCAAGTTCAGGAGCATAAAAAATATCAGAAATATAACTCAGAGAACTATCTTTTAACCTAATTGGTATGTGCCCTTTTCCTTCAATAGGGATCTTTGTACTATTACCAAACTTCAATAATAGTTTAACTGAATCATCTAGAGAAGAAAATAACTCTTTTCTACCAAACATATGATTACTGCAAGCATTATCCAAGTACCATATATTTTCATCTTCAGCACATGAATTACTTGTAAAAAATAAAGTTTGAGTACCCGGATTGTCATCAGTATTTTGATGCTGATTTTCTGCAACGTGTGCTTGATTGTTATTCACCATTTTGAATCTGCAATCTGCTGCTTTGTGTCCATACTTTCCACAATGAAAGCAGTTGAAATTGGTTCTTTCTTGATAAAAATTTCCTCGACCTCTTCCTCGGTTGACAGGCCTGAAATTCGTTCCACCTCTTCCTTGATTAGGTGGTGTAAAGTTATTGTAACTTCCTTGGTTGTAATTGCCACGACCTCTACCTCTAAAACTTCCTCTGCCTCTACTTTGAAAATTAATACCACGACCTCGTCCTTCTTGTGTACGGCTTGATTCTGCAATGTTGTTGAAATTCACTCGGCTTTTCAGGGCTTCCTCAGTTGATTTTTTTGACTTCTCCAATATTCTGCTGATGTGGCTTTCCATGGTTCCTTGCAACTTTTGGCATTTGCTATTTTGCCAAACACCGTATAATCTAATCCTTGATGAATTTGAGATAGCGCCAATTGATCTCTCCTTTGTTGGGCAGCATCTGCTCCTTCTTGCAAACCCGGTTCAATGAAATTTCACAGGTTCTGGGCCTTCAAATGGGTAGACATCAAAGTCTCCCAATAACTATAATCAAATTTCCCATCTAACTTGGGACCGGACCACACAATATTGAAAGTGTTTGCCATACCGACTCTATGAACAAACAACTATGTGAGAACTCTCCCACACCTCACAAACTCTCAAACACCAGGCGCTGGATTAACCAGCTCTGATACCAAATGTAAGTATAATACCCACAACTAATTGGCCCTAGGATCACTCACTCATATAAATGACACTATCATATTTTTCATCTCTCAAACTCACTAACACTCATAATAATAAGGAGAGAATTTTTGAAACAAACACTAAGTATTTTGATTCATGGAGAGATGATTAACAACATACATATGAAGCCTTTATATAGGCAAACCTTCATAATAAAATAGTAATTTTTATAACAACTAAGCACTAGTTGTAATGATTAATGATTCAAGTAGAAATTTTACTAGTCAAGTTCCTTGTTCAATTTTGTTTCAAATTCTTAGTCATCAATCTTGAAGCTTCCAATTCATGATTTATCATTCTTCTAATATGGAGGTGATGAGTACAACTTGTTCATGATTTTTTCAACTTGATTTGTAACCTTCAATTTTGACTAGGAGATAAAGTTTGACTTGTGATTCTTCTAGCTTTTAATTTTATCACTTATAATTCTTGTAACTTCTAATTTCATGATAGTTCTAATATAGTGTAGTTGTACTATTCTCTTGAATATTCTTGATTTAATTATCTAATAGCTCTTCTTCACCACTTGATGCATGAGTAATCTTGACCCCAGTAGCCAAAATATTCATGATTGATTATTGTTTGAGTATATAAAGAAAAACATAGCAATATATATTATTAGACTGCATTTGAATATTGTCAAAGATAGGAATATAAAGACAAGACACAATAATACCATAAATTAGTCTCTAATAATTAATATATAATTAGCTCATATTTAGAATTACCATCAAACCGCTTCTTAAAAAAAAAAAACAATAAATGAACAAAATAGTTATATTTTTTGGATTTATTTAAATTTTTTACTTAATTTTTTTTAATCTTATACTAAAATTCTTTTTGTTTAGAATTCAATAAAAATCAAACTCTATATTTTTCAATCATAAAAATTTTGACACCATATTATAAAATTATTTTTTCTAAAAATTTAAACTGATAAAAAAAGACACATAAATAGTTGAATCAATTAAATTTAATCACTATACCCTAAAAAAGTTTGTTTATACTACCATGATAAATTTGCTTACTCTATTGAGAAAAAAATGATTATATTATATTATTTCAATAATAGAGAGTTCATTCAACCTCCACAAAATTTACTTTTTTTCACCAAAGTCCACTACCCACATATTTTTTTCCTAAAGTATGTCCCCTTCATAATACATGTGAAACACACACATACATATGATTTCAACTATTAAGTAGAGTGTTTTTGTTAAAAAGTAGTTTATATATCTGAATCGATAGATGAGCCTAACTCAAAGTATGTCCTTCACTTAATTAAACTAGTTCCTTTTCCCTATTTGATAATAAACAATAGCCAAACACTTGTTTTTATTAAGGAACCACATGTTCACATAGTACAAATCCAAAAGCATCAATTCTTTTCCATGCATGCATGCATGAAAATTAAAATTCCACGAATATTGATGAATTATTCAAACATTGACCATGCTTTCTTTATTAAGCTCCAAAAGGTGGAATATTCTGCTTAGCATAGTTATTAGTGAAGCCAAATCTCATATATGGCATATGAGAACACAATCCTATCAAATAATGAAGCAAATCGGATTCGGTACCTCATAGTCTTCCATGGATGAAAAAGAAGCTCTGCTTTCTATATAGTTTTATTCTATTTTATAACTCAAAACATTCAAATAGATACTTACTATATACATATTGTTCTTCCAACAAAAGAAGATAAATCACATGGTTCAACGTGGAAAATAAAGATTTAAAAATAATAGAGAGAAAAAAAAAATGAAGAAAGTTGATGCTTAGTTTAACTAGACACTTAGGCTGTGTTTTGTTATGAAAACAGGATACAACGAGATATTGAGAACAAAATATAAATGATAGAAATACTAAAATTAATATTCTTATATTTTGTTCGATAATAAACTATAACAAATTATGAAAAATTAATTTATTCTCATTTTTTTATAAAAAAAAAAGTTAAGGAAAAAAAATATAATGATAAAAATTATAATTATAAACATTTAATAAAAATAATAATAAAAAAATAAAAAAATAAGTCATGTATTTTGTTAGTGTCTCTGTATCTTTTTTGTTAAGAAGAACACAAAATACACTAATTCAGTGTCGCTAGACACAATATTTCTATTCATGTCTTATCTTCCAAACATAATTTTATATCTCTATGTTCCTGTCTCAGTCTCCCATGTTTGTAAACAAATACAGCGCCTTACAAATCGATTCCCATAAACTAACTTAATCTGGCAACTCTCACTGGTACATGTAAATAGAAAAAAAAGGGTAAATATTCACATTGATCTGTAAATAATTTTAAATCGAACACTTTAATACTCAATACATTTATATTCTCTAAAAGTCATCTTTTTAAAAATTATTGAGAATTACTCTTATAAAATAAATTAGTCTTTCTATCATTTTCAATTAAATAATTTTTAAAATGTGTATTTAGACAAATAAATCTTTCGCAAATTTTAATATAAGACACTAGAACAAGAAAATACACTATAAAACAAATTAACTATTTGTTTGACGAAAATAATTATCAAGGATTTCTAACAAAATAAAAGTTTAATAGGAATCAGAGTGTTCGATTTAAACTTTTTAGAATTAATTTAAATGTTTAAGATTTGGTTATGCTTAAAGATGAATTAATATTGATCGAAGAAAATTAACTCTAATTAAACTTGACGATGTATTTTAAATTTGACCAAATATGAGTCATACAAAAGTGATAGTTGCTGCATCGCATAAGCTTCATAAAAACCTAGCTAGCTAATCATGAGGCTCTTTTTTTTTTTATATGGCAGTAGAGTGTGTTATGCGTGGATGTGGAGAACATAGGTGCTAGCCATAGATGTGGAACAATTTGTTCTGAAACAATGAAAAAAGAAATCGAATAGTCCAATTTTTTTGTTAAAAAAAATTTGTTCTCTAATCAGACAGTCCAAGTTGTGTGAGAGGGAGAATTTGAATTTTGGCTAAGTTAATCGGACCGTCCGATTTGTGTATTCCAAATTTTTTTAATTATTTAAACACAAATCGAAAGGTCCAATTTTTATGCCAAAAAATCACACGGTCCAATTTTTACTCCTAACACCACAGTTACATAAAATACCTATACATTCTATAACTACGTCCTACACCATTTTTCTTTCGATATCTAAATTAAAAAAGTGTAATCATGAACCGTTCATAATTTCAACCTCTCTTTATTCTCCCACCAATTCATATGATTAATTATTATTACTTAATGTAAAAGAAAAAAACGACGTCCTTGCATGACACGTTTACCAAAGGGACGTAGATGCCACTTTTGCATGAGTCAAATCAAGTAACCACTATGCAATTGGTTGGTGCTTCTTACAAGAAATCATGTTCTTATTATTGCCTTCTAAAAGCTAAGTAGGGGACCCCAAAAAGTAGTAATTCTCTTCTTTTTACTTTAGTTTTCTCTACTTTTAATAAGGGTAAAAGTAAATAATTACAGAGACGAAAGAAAAAGAACAAGCCCAAAGACAACAAAAGTAAAAATCAAATAAATTATTATTATTATTATTATTAATAAATAATATTAAAGAAATTACAAAAGTAAGATTGTGTTTTGCTTTCCGCGTCAAACAAGCAGAGCCCGAGGGTTTGTGTATGGAAACCAGATCATTCAAATTGGAATGGAAATGAGAAAAAAAAAATAATAAAGTGAGTGCTTTTGTTGGGATTTTTAGTTTCTTTTACTTGTGTTAGATTTGATCTTTTTCTACATGAAAAAGTTAATGACATGCACCTAATTCTAAACCAAATTGCCTTAATGTTTTGAACTTTTTCAATCTTTAATTTGAAGTTTTTAGTTAAGAAAAACATTATATTAATTGAAGTTGTTTAATTTGTTACATTTATTTTTGGTCTAGATTCTATGTCTTAATAGAGTAAAAGCAACGAAAAAATGAAATCATGCTATGTGACTACTCATTAATTATATGAAACTTTATTCGACATACCCTTGGAATAAATAGTTGAGGTTCATGTAATGATGTTATGGTGGTTAACCATACAAATCAGATAGAGGGCGATGGGGATGTTCATTTTTTCCTTTTCTAAAATTTGTTGTTTCTAAAATTATTTTTGCTTGCTTCATTTTGGAGAATGGAGGAACTTTAAACTTGATCAAGCTGTGGAATCTTGG
>NC_029790.2:132849387-132850357 GCF_000816755.2 Arachis ipaensis | reverse complement strand
TTCTTCTAAAAATTTAAGTTGTGGTTATATCTTTTACATGTTTCTTCACACGCAAAACTTCTTTTGAATTTGCGTGAATTTTTTACATAAAATGTCTTTTTCTTCTTTTTGTTTTTACTTTATACTAAAATTCTTTTTTTTTTCAACAAAAATCAAACTTTTAGATTTTTTGGTCATAAAAATTCTGATATCATAACAATTATATCACTTTTTTTTAAAAGTTTAAACGAATAGAAAAATGCACATAAATAATTATATCTCTTACAAGAGTTCAACTTTAATTAAAGTTTTAGTTCAAAATATAGTAACTAGAATATATTTTATGATTTCTCACTTATTAATTAGGCCCTTTTTGGTAATTATATTAAAGTAGAAATATGAAAATATTAAAAGATACAAATTTATTTATAAAAAAATATAAATATACATAAAATTATTTAATATTTTAAAATAGAAAAAATATAAATAAACAACTCCTATTCAGTCAACTTTAAACAACACCAATTAATAATTATTAATTTTATATTTTTTAAAAAATAAAAATTAAATAATTAATAATTAATGACAATTAATTAGTACGTAGTGCAATTTAAAAACGTTTCTTGACTTGTTATTAATTAGACCTCTCTTGGTTATCTAGCGAAATTATTCTTCTTTTTGTTTCTATATATATTGAATATTTATAGTTTTTAATCTTGAAACCCTCGTCAAATAAAAAGTTCAATATGTTGATTATATATTTGATTAATCTTTCCCATTTTTTGAGCTCTTCTTCACCACTTGATGCATGAGTAGTCTTGACCCCAATAGCCAAAATATTCATGATTGATTATTGTTTGAATATATAAAGAAAAACATAGCAATATATATTATTAGACTGTATTTGAATATTGTCAAAGATAGGAATATAAAGACAAGAGACAATAATACTATATTTTTTTATTCTAAAAATAAAATGATATTTGATATT
>NC_029790.2:132849081-132849381 GCF_000816755.2 Arachis ipaensis | reverse complement strand
TAAAAATATTATTTATATATTAAAATTAAGGTTTAATTACTCTACTGGTCTCTATAGTTTCGTAAAATTTTCAATTAGGTCCCTATATTTTTTTTTTAATTGAGTCCTTGCACCATTTTTTTTACTTGGGTCCCTATACTTTTTTTTTCTTTTATTTAGGTCTCTGTACCAATTTTTTTTTTAGTTGGGTCTCTATAAAATTAAGCCAATTACTATTAAGAGGGACTTAATTGAAAAAAAAAATTTGGTACAAAAACCCAATTAAAAAAAAAATATAGGAACCTAATTAAAAATTTTATG
>NC_029790.2:132846794-132849051 GCF_000816755.2 Arachis ipaensis | reverse complement strand
TATATAAACATATATAATTTAATTTATTTTTTATGTAATATATTTTATATTAATAATTAATTTTAATAGTTGATTTTTGTATAATTTATGCTAGTTGTTTTTTATTATACAGGGATGATCAAACAAAATTCAACCAAGACATGATTACATCAAGGCCGGTTAATATTGTCTCATTTAAGACACATATAGATGTATGCAGTGCTTGGTTTCCAATTGATGATTGACACTTAAAAAGATTAAAATCCAAAGAGACAAATGGGAAAAGGACTTTGTGTTAACAAATCACTAGTTAGTTTTGCTCCACGGAATTGAAAGTGACATATATATATGTACCATTCATTATCGATCTTATTACACATCACAGTTGTCATGCATCAACCAAGTATATTTAATTTAAATTTAGAATTACATTATATAAAAATATATATTATTAATATACAAAAATTCACATTAATAATTTCTCCATAAAAATATTGATTTACAATATGACCGCTAGCTAGATTACAACAAAAGGAAGAGAGTGGCTAAAAAAAATTGAGAACAACTAGGGAACCAAAAGTATATAAGCCAAAAACCAGCCAAAATATATTTTGGCTCCATAAAAAATCGGGTTTTAGTTTGTGCTCCGTAATCCTAGGAGCAGTTTTCAAACATATTATTCAAAAAATGATTCTAATTAAACGGTTTTGTTTACTTTTTGGCTGATTATTTTTGGTTCCATATACTTTTCCAAAAAAATTAAAAAAGAAAAAACCTAATAAAGGGTTAATTAAATTGGCTCATCACATTAATGAGATTTAGTAAAATTCAACCCATTATTGTTTTTCTATTTCTAAAAGCATACATTGACTTTTTTCTTAGATAATAATACACTTGACACTCCTACATTTTATGAAATATACCAGCAATAATCATTCTAGTGAAAATGATTTAGGAAAAATTAATATAAACTTAGATAATTAAAAAAAAGTGAATGTTATCATACTCTCTCTAAAGTAAGTTATCCTCTCTGATGTGTCACATTTTAATTGGGTGTTTATTTTAACCTGAGTTACCTTCTCCATTCTTTCGTGGTCGTTGCGCCTCCCAAGCATCACAGTCTCATTGGTGTTTCGTTTTCTCTTCCCAAATCATTCTTCTAGAAAAGATACTCAAACTCTCTCTAATTGCGTTTATTCCTCCCCACTCCTTTGTCGTCGTTATTACGCCTCCCGAGTATTACTGTTTCATTGGGCGTCTTATTTTCTCTTCTCAAATTATTCTTCTAAAAAGAGGTACTCCAACTCTCTCTAATTGGATTTACTCCTCCCTATTGTACTCCTTCATCGTCGTCGTTACGTCTCCCAAACACCATCTCATCGGGTGTCTTGTTTTCTCTTCCCAAATCATTCTTTCGGTAAAGGTACTCCAACTCTCTCTAATTGCTTTTACTCCCCACTTCTTTGTTGGTGTGTCTCCTAAGTATCATCGTTCTTATTGGCCGTCACCGTCTTCCAAAATATTATTAACTCTCATGAGTTTAAAGTAACTCACGTTAAAATATACACCCAATTAAAATATGACATATTCAGAGAGTAACTTATATGTTATTTTAGAAAAAGTAGGATATCATTCACCTTAAAAAAAAAGATATATATATCACTGATAAATTTCACAAAATTGTAGGAGAAATCGGTGTAACTAATTTGCCCAAAACTAAATTACACATGGCTAGAAAAAGCAACAGCTAATACTAAATAATTAATAATAGATTAATTATTATGTGATAGACAAAGGTTGGGGGATTCTGGAAAAAATTTTCTGGCCAGGAGCAAGAAGAGCCAAGGGATCAAAATTGGCCTTTCTATCAATGAACCTTGTCCACTTATCCCCAAAGTGTCGCATCCAATTCTCTTGTGAGTTGTAGTGAGGAAGATACAGCTTGAAATCAAAGCCTCTGTTGTAACACAATTGAATAATTGCATTGTTTTGTGCCACTAAGATTTCAGCATGTGGTCCCTTTGGTGCTGCTGGAACAAATCTTAGCAATGCTACTATGTAGAATATGTTACTGCTTTCTGGCACCATAACCGAGTGACGACTATCCCACCTGATTATAATCAATTTCAACTTAATTAATTACAATCAATTAGGGTAGAAGAATCAACTACTATAGATTACTGTGTAAATTATAAGATATATAATTCATGCTTTTGGGTTTTTATTTTTATTTTATTTTATTTTATTTTATTTTATTTTTTTTATAGAAAGAATATAC
>NC_029790.2:132843146-132846649 GCF_000816755.2 Arachis ipaensis | reverse complement strand
TATTTTAAAATAAATTCTAAAAATATATTTTTTTTTTCCAAAATACTTAATAAAAACAGTTATATTCTTAATATACATAATAAAATCCAAGAATTATTGTATGTAAATTGATATGATATGATGCAAGACTTTTATGATTTGTGTTTTGATGATTGATAAATAAATGCAAAGGGGGTGGGGGGGACCCTTAAAAATTTAAAAGAGGAAGCAAATTCCAATCCCCAGAAAAGGGCATAGGGCACCATTATAATTATAAATTTAAATCCCTGTGTGTGTGGAACCAGAGAGAGTGATTTTGTTGTTTTTGTCTGCCAAAATTAAATCTCGTTTCTAGAGCCCCATATATACATACATATTAATTAGACCATATGATATACAAAATCCGGTGTCACTGTAATCCGGTTGGCAAAATAGATATTGCTTTGTCCATTCTTAATTGGCAACCACTGACCCCATTTTGAAAGATACTTTGATGATGGGACATAGAATTTATAAAATGGCAAGATTGAAGAGAACACATATATATCTTGTTTTTTTCCTTTTTCTATAGCTAGTTAGTTTCTTCATTATTCACCCTAGTCTTTAAGATTTTTTTTCCCAATCCATTGGAACATGTATCATGGATGTGATATGATAGATGTACCAAATTTGGCTCACAATCTCTTCTTTTCAGTTTTTTTTTTTGTGTTTATCTTATATTAATATATTTTTAAAAGAAAAAATAGATATTACTTCTTATAGGTATTGTAAAAATGAGTTGCAATTCAATTTTATTATTAGGGTTAGTAGAAATGGGAGTTTTATCAAAACTCAACAAAAATTCACAAATAAATTAAAATTACCCATCTAAATGACTTAGTGATGCTTATGACTTATGAGGTTATAAAATAGTAAAAATACAATAATAATGAAATTAATAGTATAGCACTTAGCTTGATTAATTAGGAAAAATTTTAAGTGTATCGAAAAACACCGGTGTTCCAATTGTTTTAACCGTTGATTTCAATTAATATATATTATATATAATTTTTATAATTCAAATCAACAGTTAAAACAACTGAAATATCGATATTCTCGGTATACTTGAAACTCTTCTGATTAATTAACCTCCAAAAATATTTGAAAATTTAGATGATGTAAAGTGTATCATAATGTACGGAGAAATTCAGTGTAAATATGGTACAACGGTCAGTATGATGAAACCCAACAACTGAGACTACCTTACGACCAAAAGATGATGAAGTCTTTTAGGGTTACTGGTCCCACTTATTTTGGCCTCACCCTTAATAGAAAATAGTAGAAAATATTAGACCTACCCTAAAAATCTTAACTACCAAGTTTAAATTTGTGGTCCATGGACTTAAAATTAAAAGCGTAGTAAAAAAAAAAGGCGTTACAAAGAAGCAAAAGATATATAGAGCTCAGCACTCAGGTGATTTATAAATGTGAATGTGACCTAAAGTCTCAATTTACAGGTCACAAATTTGTGCCCTTATATGGGACCCTTTTGGCCTATATCTCCTCTTGCATGTCATGCACAAAGGTGGTTGTCATTGTTTGAATCTTTTAACCTCGTCATTTTGTCAAATAAAATCATTCAAATAATTAGAATGTACCAATTTATTAAGTGTTAAATTGAAATTCTTGTCTGTGTTGTAAAAAATATTCGTTAAATTAATTATAATATATGTAACAGTTGATGAAAGTTTAGTACTTACTTGCTTCGCAAGAGGGGATACACTAAAATGGGGCCACCAACACCATTCTTGATGATTTTCTTGAAGACTTCACGATCAAACTCAGCAATGTTGGACTTTGATATAAACATGTTCAGCCATGGATGAGGTGCATCCCATATCCCTTTTACTTTTGCTTCCTCTTCAACACGCTTCACACGTAGCAAGAATTCCATGTAGCTCACGTCCACTTCGAACTTTACACCCTCCACGAATCGCAACCGTCCAACTAATTTCTCTACTTCCTATCACAAAACAAAATACAAAATACAAAATAAAAAACAAAAAATTTTATACAATTATTTAATTATATTTATTTTATTGAATAATTAGAATAATATTACGGCCAGCAACTTTTGTGATTAGTAGCCATCAAATAGTCATCAATAATAATTTAATGGTGTAAGATTGGTGTGAGATTTCATCCAATGACTCACCTTTCTCTGCTGGTTACATGCTGGCCAAAATTCAATAAAATTGATAGTCCTAAACTTTTCCTTGGATAAATTCAATATTAATGAATATCAACAGATTATATCATAGGTGGCAAAGTTTATAGAGGAGGGTATTTACGTCATGAAAAAAGAAAATTGATAAATAGTGTTTTATTTATTTTACAAGAGATTGCAGAAAATGATGGCTTATTTTTGGCTATTTCCTGAACTGTGTGGGGACCGTAACGTCAGGGAGATCTCAATGATCAGAGCAATATGCAGCACCTAATGATGTAACATGACCATTTTAACCTCACCTATAAAGAAACCCTACGTTACCCTTTTTACGCTAATAGCTAATAAAGGTACAAGTCCCTTTTGGTAATTTGAACAAAGAAAACATAAGCTTCTTAGGGAAAGTGTTGTGTCAGAAAATCCAATGGAAGATACATTACGACCGAGTAGTCAGTTTTCAGTTCACGAACAACCATTTGCATTTATTAAACTACGTACCCAGAAAAATATGTTCATTTTAATAATAATAATAATTTTCTTAAAAGTAAAATTAAAAATAATTTATTGAAAAATTAACTTAACTTATTTCGAACTATCAAAGATTTATAATTAACGACAAAATAACCCATGCGTGTACTAAATAAGATCAAAATGAAAGTTGGAAAGATAAAAAGAAAAGAAAAAGAGTAGAATTTTCTAGAAAATCGAAATCACAAAAAGCTAAACCCAACATTACTTACTAGTTACTACACACAATGACACAATGATCTGTTAGAATGTGACGTTATGCTGTGCCAATTCGTACACGTGTAGGTGAACTCTGCATGTTTTGACTTTTTACTTGAGACACACACACACTAAAATGGTTCTCTAGCACCTCCACTTTATTATTATTATTATTTTCTTTCTAAAGTAAAGGGTATCTCTCTGTTTCACACTCCATATAAAAGATTAAAAAATGTCTTTTTAATTTGAGTATTTTGGAGAAAATCGAATTGAAAATTCTGAAAAATTTAAAAGAAAAAAAAAGCTATTGAATGAATTAAGGAATACTCATTTTTAATCTTTGGATATTGTTAAGTTATTTTTTATTAAAGTAAGCGCCCTCATATTTAGTAGGTCAAAACTTAGTATCATAAGGGGGACTTCGTACCCTTATGGGGGACACCACTATTAGCCCGACCCCTGTGACCCCCCTAATAAAAAGGGTTTAAAAGACAAATAACTTCTAGCGAAGTGTATCATATACCATGCTAAAAGAGGGGAAAAACGGCCAATGCTAATGTATTATTAAAAAAAAAAAAAAAATAGAGAATGA
>NC_029790.2:132840872-132843085 GCF_000816755.2 Arachis ipaensis | reverse complement strand
TTAAATTAATATTTAAAAAAAATAAAAATTCAAAACACAAAATTAGTTATTAAATCTTAAACTCAAATACAGTTGTCTTTTTTTTTCACGGTCATAATATAAAGTAATAATACTTGTATTTTTTTTTTGTCTTGTATGCTGATGCAGATTCCCAATACATATTTTAAATTTTAGATGAAGTATCACAAGAATAAGACCTAATATAAAAGAAAAACAAAGAGAAGTTGAATGAATTGGGAAGTAATTAATTACCATATCAAGAGTTGAAGGATGGTGGGAGTGACGATAATGAAGGGCGAGTTCTAAGCAATAGAGGACGGGTCCAGCGTTGGAAGGGAGACGAACCGGGTCGAACCGTTGGTTAGGGTGAATGGGCACTGTGGGCCAGCCGTTGCAAGGGTCATCGCTGTTCACAAAGACAAAGCCTTCCACGTAGTCAAAACCTTCTCCTTCTCTCAAACTCACTAGCCACTCCGCGTCCCTTGTGTACGCCTCAAATTCTGAGTACACTACCCTTATCCACCTCACCTAACCATCACAAACAAAATTTTTATTTTAAATTACATTAAATGCACACATTTACGTCCCTCAAACGTTTTCTTCATGCATTATACTCACTCTTTTTTTATTATTCAAATAAAAACAATCGAGAGCAACAATTTTAATTTATATTAATTAATATTTTTTTATCAGTAGTAAGCAACATTTTAAATAATTATTAGCCAATTTTTGTGCACTGCAAAAATATTAATAGTTTAAAATATTTTACGTTGATAATGTAGAAAAATTAAATCAGAAAAAAAAATTCACCATGTCTGGAGCTTGTTGAAGAAGGACTCTAGCTCTGGTAATGATACCGAACTGTCCAAGACCACCAAGCGCGGCAAAGAAAAGTTCCGAATTCTGCTTTTCAGAGCAGATAACCGTTTCGCCTCTCCCAGTAACAACCTCCATCTCCGTCACGTTTGCCGTCTGAGGTCCGTAACGGAACGCCTGTCCACTAACGCCGCCGTTAGACAGCGTTCCCCCAACCGTTAAACCCAAATAATCCGTCCACGACCTCGGCGCCAAACCGAACTGCGAAACGCACCGTTTCAACACGTCTTCCCATAATGCCCCTCCCGGAACGTCGACGTATCGCAAACCACCGCTACCGTTTTCAGCACCGAAACGAAAACAGTGATTCTCCATGGCGCGCATGTCGAGGACCAAGCCTCTGTGCGCCATGGCTTGGCCGTTGATGGAGTGACCGTTGCCTCGAGCCGCCACCGTGAGATTCGCCGTGGCCGCCGCAGCTCGGACGGCACGAGCGATGTCGACGGCGGAGGATGGACGGATGACTGCGAGCGGCTTCGAGAATTTTGTGCCGCCGAAGTCTTTGCCGGCGGAGGCGGTGGCTGTTGTGATTTCGAGGCCGTCGAGGGACGAAACGACGTCGCCGTCGGTGTCGTCTTGCCTCGATTCGGCGTCGTTTCCGTGAACGAAGTGTTCCAGGTACGCTATCATTTTTGCCGGTAAGCGGTGAAACAGTGAAACACTGAAATGGTTGTTGATTATTATATTTTTTATTTTTTAATTTTGTTTTTGTTTTGGGCTTTGTTTGGATCTTGGGGTATTCTGTGTATTGTGTGTGTGTGAGTGTGGTAATGGTGCATGTGAGGTTCTGGCGTGGCGTTGTGGCGTTTAAATAGGGGGCTGATTTGGATTTACATGGAATCTTCTTGTAATAAAAAAGGGAAATAATTTATTTTAAAAACATAAGATGATCGGAAATAAATAAATACAATAAAAATTTAATTATTCTATTAATAATTATAATAAATTTAGGTTTAATTACTCTGTTGGTTCTATAGTTTCGCGAGATTTTCAATTAGGTTCCTATACTTTTTTTTCTTTTAATTGGGTCTCTGCATCAATTTTATTTTTCAATTGAGTCTCTACACTTTTTTTTTCTTTTATTTGAGTTCTTGTACCAATTTTTTTTTTAATTGGGTCCTATACAATTAAGCCAATTACTACCAAGAGAAATCTAATTGAAAAAAAAATTTAATGCAGGAACTAATTAAAAAAAAATATAGAGACCTAATTAAAAATTTTGCAAAATTATAGAATTCGATAGAATAATTAAACCTTAAATTTAAAATAAAATAAAAATTAGTATCATCATAGTCATAAAATATTTTATTTTTTGGTAAAAATTTATAGAATTATAT
>NC_029790.2:132836208-132840856 GCF_000816755.2 Arachis ipaensis | reverse complement strand
TTTTTTGTTAATATTTTTTTTTACAAAAAAATTAATCAGTTTTATAAAAGTAAAGATCAAGTGGCGAAAAGGGTATTTTTTTTTTATCTCATAGTCCCTTCGAAATATTTATTAGGGGTCGGATTGGATATTCATTCTTAAATTTATCGTTGAAATTTTTTTTACCGTAAATCAGACAAAAAAATAATGTATTTTTTTTAGAAAATGACAAATAGGTGCTTGACCTTTTGATCCGCAGATATTTAAGTTCTCGAGGATTTGAAAATACATTTAAATCTCTCACATTTTCAAAATCTAGACATATTAATCCCTCATGTTCAGTTGGGTTTGTCAGACTCAGCGGAAAAATCAAAACGTAACTCCCGTTGTACTGATCTGGTTCATACGGATACACACGTGAGAGAGTTTTTAAAATTAAACAATTAAGACTCAGCTATTGATATGTCCAAATTTGAGAAAATAATCATTTTTAACCATGAAAGATTCGAACACTGATATTTTTACCCATAAAAGATGAAAATTAAAATTATACCCATGAAAGATAGACTTTTGCAGATAAAATTATCCTAATCCTAAAAAATTAAATACAATTCCCAAACTACCCTCATAATATATCCTAACTCTAACCTCTAATTTTACTCCCATATCACTATTTCTCCAATCCCAAACCCTACCACCACTTTTATCCACAATTACATTACTGCCACCATCACCATCACCATCACCATCACCATCACCACCACCGTCACCTGCGAAGTGCCAATCGGAGAAGCCAGGGTCCACGGGAATTTCAGCAGCGAATATGGCACGGAGGTCTGGTGGGAAGGCGAAACCGAACTCGGTCTCGGCGCGTGCGAACTCAGCGTCGGAGAGACCCGATTGGACCTGAACACCTGACTTGCGTAGAGACTTTATAACTTTATCGATGAGCGAAGAGAATGAAAGGAGGCCATTTTTTACCGGGAGCAAGGATGGTGCGGAAGTGGTTAGAACGGATGCGGCCTGGGACGATAGGCGACACAAGCCCGCTATGTGGACCGGATTTAGACCAGTTATCCTCTGGTTCACGTCGACCATTATGTTGTGTTTACTGAAGTGGGTATGTAGTGTTGTTGTTCTGTATTTTGTGGGAATTGGGGTTGCAGTTCCGTTATGTAGTTTGTTTTGAGTGTTTCATGGAGAGAAAGAGCTTTCTGGCAGAAGAAGAGTTGAAATGCTTAGGAAGCCAAATCAGAAGAGGATTATGAAGAATAAGGTGAAGGAGAAAACGAGGTCAATGGTACAAAAATTGAAAAATGGTGAAATCTTTTAATTGTTCTTTCTCTTTGCTATTTGGGTATTTTTTTATTTTGGAAAAAACAAAGCAATTCTTTTTTTCTGTTTTTACATGAAATGGGATCTATGATTGGATTTTAATAAAAACAGAAGAGAATGTACGGGAGATAAATAAAGTTTTGGATTTGGTGAGTTTTACGATGTGTGTATTCTACGTCTTCATTGATGATGATAATGGATACTGATGGTGGAATTGAACGTGTGTTGGGGTAGTGTCCAGGAGCAGTAGAAGTGGTGATGGCAGTGGTGGTAATGGTGATGGCGGTAGTAACGGTAGTAGTTAGAGATGAGAGCGGTGGTAGGATTTGAAATTGGAAAAAATGGTGGTGTAGAGTAAAATTAAAGATTAAAGTTAGGTTATATTAGAGGGTAATTTGGGAATTGTATTTAATTTTTTAGGATTTGGATAATTTTGTCTGTAAAAGTCTATCTTTTATGGGTATACTTTTAATTTCCATCTTTTATGGTTAAAAATGTCAGCATTCGAATCTTTCATGGTTAGAAATGGTTATTTACTCTCCAAATTTTAAAGAGGTCAACAATTTTAATGTATTTTTAAATCATCAAAAACTTAAATATCTGCGAACCAAAAAGTTAGGAATCGATTTGTCTTTTTCTTTTTTTTTTTATTAGATCGAAATACCTACAGAAGGATAAGTTATAAAATGTATTAATACTTTAATAGTCAAACTATAAATTGTGACTACGATTGACAAATAAATTTTGTTAGGGAGACAACGAAGAATATAAATAATGTGAATAATGGGCTGCAGATTTAGTCAAAATACATATAAAAAATAAAAAATATTCTACAAATTATCTAAATAAAAAATTTTACTCAGTTATTCTAAAAATATAACCATCTCAAACCCTAATTTATCAAAATATTTTACTTCAATACCCTCTTCTTTCTTAAATGGCTATCACTCCCACCTTCATCAATAATCATCCCACCTCATCGTTGCTGCTTGGCTTGCCACACACCGCCACCGGCGTAGTTGACTCATAGTCAAAATAACCATCCACTTAAGGATAAAAATAATCATTCGCATACCTAATAAATTGAACATCCAACAAATTTTAATTATATATAACTAAATTAAATCCAATCAAAATAATCATGCACATAAGATTTAAAATAACTATCCACATACCTACTAAAATGACCATCCTAAACTGGCCATTAAAGTAGAATAAGAAGGAGATGAATGAACAGAAGAAGCAACCATGATCAAGCTCCCGTAACCGCATACGTCCCTGTATGTTGATCGGATCTGTCGCGGATGGTGACGCTAGAACGATGAACGCAGTGGTCTACGGGGGAGGCTGCACGACCGGCGACGGGTGGGCAGCGCGAAAGAGGCTGTCCAGGGCTGGTGCAGCGTGACCGGACGTACCACAATCCACCGGTCGACGTGTTCCTCTACCGGTGCAGCGCCATCCTCGCCGGCTCAAGGTCATACTCAGTGAGTCTCATTCCTTTTCCAACACCGTCGATAATTGCTCTTCCTCCAAGGTGTCCGCAAAAATGCTCTATCCCCGCCTTGAAATTCAACCCTCCACCACTAAGAACGTTATTCATCACCAAGCTTCCCTTCTTCGTCTTATTCTTGTTTTCAAGAATAATCTCAAAAACTCTCAAGATTTCACCTTTCTTGATATTTTTACGAACACAAATTAGGAAAAATCTTATTTAAGTGAGACTACGACGATGAAAGGAAATATTAGAAGTTAGAAAGAAAATATAATATTAAGAGTAACCGTCTGAAGTGAAAATGTGTTTAGCTACAAATCTTAATGTTTTAAATTTTAAAATTTTAAAATTTGAATTTTAACTATAATTTTCCTTCTAATTTTAAATTATTATTCAAATTGTTCATAAGCAGATAACATAACAAGTATTAGAACACCACAACATTGTGACATACCCAAAAGAGAAAAAAATGAGTCAAAAGCACAATCTCATGTTACGTTTGTGGCTAGAACTAGCAACCTTTGGCAAGGGCAAGCCAATGTCTTCTTGCAAATATAATTTCTCTTAATTATTGCATAACATCGAAGCCAACATTACACAATTAATATTGTAGCTAATCTTTAATATAAAAAAATTTGAAAATTAAAAAAAAATTCAAAATTCAACTAAAAAAATGTCTGAAATCTATATCCAACAACAATTCTTTTTAATAGGCTTCATATTAAATTTATTTAACAACTTGTTATAATATTGACTGAATTAAAATTACTTGTTATAGGTTTAATTCTTTAGTATTATTCTTTAGTTTAATCCTCTTTAAAATTTTTATTTTATTTTTTGTTAGTAATAATTTTTTTTTTTTGTTTCTCTCTAAAAATTAATCTAGCTCCGCTCCCACATATGCTGTTAGTTGCGCAAGCAGATTTGTGAGTATCATTTTATTATTTGATAATTCACAAAACCTTAGTTGATATTTCTTTATCAGGTGACGACGCATTGTTTTGTTTTTTGTTTTTTTATTTCGAAACCTTGACAAGAAAGCATTGATCTTCATTCTAATTGATTTTTTTAGTTATGAGGTTATACCAAGATTATGAAAAGTGATTGGATGGCATGTAATAAGACTGAATTAATCACTAATAAGAAATGATATCATTTGACATTCTATTAGTCACTTATTATAGTTATAGAATAGATGCATTATTAATTATGTGTACATTATTCTATTATGGATTATTATGAATTTAATTTAATTTCTCCAAGTAGCTAGGCTTATTGAAATCGATTGTTGCACGAAGAAAGAGTCTTCACTACTAGGCTGTACTTAAGGGTCTGCTACTGGCCAATGAGTTGCTGTATGCACAAAACGGGATTCGAACCCTCGACACTTGCTTAAACGGACGAGTGAGTTGACCACTCGACCAACCCAAGTTAGTTGGTAGCTAGGCTTGTTGAAATCGATTGTTGCACGAAAAAAGAGTCTTCACTACTAGAGAATGATAAATAGCCACATAGAAAGAATTAGAATTTTTTTAAACACATTGAATTATTAAATTAATGGTTTTATTAATGTCAATACTATTAATAATAAAGAATCGTATTTTGCTGCAACTACAACGAACTGCTAAGAGTAGTAAAATTAAAAGCAAACAAAATTAAATTACAAGTCAACAGAAATAACTTATATTTGAGTTATTTAGAAGCTGAAAAAGCATGTTAGGATGTTTTTTATTAAGATGGATGAGATAATGCAAAGTTACACTTTCAAAGGTATAATAATTGAGAAAATAATAATATAATATAATTTAGAGAAAATTAAACAACAATAGAGTTGAAACC
>NC_029790.2:132834505-132836059 GCF_000816755.2 Arachis ipaensis | reverse complement strand
CCATTAATTTATACTTAATAATAACTACTTATTCTAAAATGAAAAAAATCTTGTAAATAATCAAAAATTTCATTTTTATTATCCTTCTTTAATTTTGTAAAAGATATATAAATTAGTTAATTTCTTTCTTTTTTTTTCTTATTTTGACTGTTAGTCCTATAATATAATTCTTTTAGAATGAAAAGTATTGCCCACTTTCTTTATATTGATAGTGTTAATTGTGGTATAATTTTTTTTATTGAAACAAAATTCTAAATCACCATAATAAAAAAAATCCTAATCAGTCATTCCTTTTTCTTTCTCTTTTTTTTTCATTATAATAAAATAGTACTTTTGTGATAATTTTTTTTCACTGCATAATGACGGTTTTAACTTTTACTAAAATTTTCACTATGATTATAATTCTATTGTCAATTTGAGCATCACCAAATCACCAATTCACTTAATGACAGTTTCAAACAAAAAGGTCGCTAAATAATTTGCGACGATTTTAAAAATATTAAATTGTCGTAATTTATAGCATTGATAGGGTGTTTTTTCTGCTATATTTAACGACAGTTCGAAACAATATTTAAATTACTAATTTCTGTTTTATATATATATATATATAACTGCACTTTTAAACAATTTTTTAATTTTGAAAGTTTCAAACCGTTGTTGATATTATTCTCTATTATATTGCTAATTTTTTCTGTTTCAAATCAAATATACTCATTTCTATCTCAATAAAATTTTTTACATCAAAATATTTATATAATCAAAGATCTAATTTATTGGCCATCAAATTCATAATTCATGTATCTACAGAGAGTAAGTATTATTAGTCTATTGGAAAAGTACGAGGAGCCAATGAAATATTTATACAATGTGTACAATGGAGGTTAGGGAGTATTAGAGATATAATCATTAGTATTACTTTTTTTCATCAGCTGAAGTTTTTGGGATGAGTGGTATCATGATATGGTATTAGAGCGCTAGATCCAAAAGATCAAGAGTTCAGTTTATGTTTTTGGGAAGATGTACTCGGATGGTTATTCTAGATGGTATGAGAGATGTTCATTTTGTAACTCAATAGCCCATTGTACACATTGTACAAATAGTCTATTGTCTCCCTAGCGGGATCCTAGTCTATTATACACATTATAAGTCTAGCTAATGAGTTATAGTTCAAATGACATAATCTCCCCATACTCAATTAAGAGGTTGCAAGTTCGAGTCTCCTATCTTTGATAAAAAAAAAAAAAAAAACAATTCATGTATGTACGTGCTAAATAATTTTAAATATAACAAAATTCTTAAAATTATAGATAGTTTTCATAATTTAAAGTGTCAAAATATTTTATAATACGATGACACTCCTTCAATTATTTTGTGATTCACGTAGACCAAATGAGGAAGATTTGGCTCCTGTCAACGATTTCAAATTTTCTACCTAAAATAATGAAAATACACAAATGCATATAAGATTATCAAAGAGAATAACATAAGGAAAATATACATAAGTAATAAGGAAAATATATATATATATATCATATAACAGTGTATATTATACAA
>NC_029790.2:132833922-132834332 GCF_000816755.2 Arachis ipaensis | reverse complement strand
ATCGCTCAACCATAGTACTTTTTAACAGTTTTTCTTCAACTCTTAACTGATGACTATATATAATTCTTTCTGTCCATAAAATTTGGCCCCTTAAAAATATGTAGTAGCCCCACCCCTGATTAAATTTGATCAGTTCTTTGAAAGAAAATAAATAATAAAACGGTTAGAATTTATTTTTCTTTAGATCAGATATGAGAAAAAACAAAATAAACAGTGTTATCTGTCGGAATTTTTTATTGAAAATTTTGATATCCTCGTAATTAATGTGAAAACTGGAAAGCAATGTACCATAACAGAATTACGGTATGCATGTGCTCAAAATAGGAGACAATAATGATGAATACTAGGAATGTTGTCATGCTGCTAATAATAAAAATAATAATAATAACAAAAATAAGAATATTATTATA
>NC_029790.2:132833282-132833488 GCF_000816755.2 Arachis ipaensis | reverse complement strand
AGTAGAATTTTAATATTTTAAGAAATTATACAATTACCCATCTCAAATAATAAATTACAAAATAACCCAACTATAGTTAAGTAATGACCAATTAAAATGTGACACATCATGAAGGGTAACTTACATGTTATTTTAGAGGGGGTTGGATAGAATTCACCATATATATATTAGTTAAAATTAAATTTATTATTGATGTTATCTTTGGA
>NC_029790.2:132831961-132833207 GCF_000816755.2 Arachis ipaensis | reverse complement strand
AGCTAAGAGACATAATCCATAAATTCACTAATAATAATATTAATTGGGACGATTTAAAATTATATATATATGAAGTTTAAACTTTATTATCGTCAATGTCAAAGAAAAAGACGATGCAAATCATTGGCGTTAGAAAGACTTTAATTAGTTATGTAAGATATATTTGATTAATGTATAAACATTAGTTATGTGTAATATTCTGAAAACAAAATAAATCTCACTATCTTAGTCAACATTTAAACAAATTATTAAAAAGTCAAAAGTCAACTATAGCTTCTAAGTTTTGCACATACATGTTCTAGAACTAAATTGGTTATAGACGTGCATTATATGTGTTTGCAACTCAACATAAGTACCCAACACTAAACTAAGTATTTATATCACCAGAACTTTATATTAAAATTACTCCTTAATTATTTGACAAATTCAAATGTTCTGATTATTTTTTAAGTGTGTGTTTTTTTTTTTTTCATCAAATAAGTCACTAAAAATATTAGAATAGGAGAGTGCCTTTGGCATATTTAAATAAAATAAAAATCTTATAAACTATTTTGGAATTAGTCTCATCACATGTTACATTTTATATAAGAAAAGCCAATCAAAATGCATCGGATGAATGAAAAAAAAAATGCCATTAGTGTTTCTGTTGTTGATTTATATTAAGCATAAAACACCATGTTTCCTATTTAAATAGTATAAAAATGCCATTTTTATAAGAAGAATTAATTTTAAGTAAGATTAATATAATTAAATATTTGATATAAATAACTTTAAAAATGATGTTTATTATTTAAAAAAAAAGTGAAACAATGACAAAATTGAATTGGACTAATTATATATTATATTATTAGAGGATTTGTTATTAATTACTTGACTAAGTCTATAATACGTATATTGTGTGCAGACATTTCTTGCTTCAATTACTTTTTATAAACGTGTCAGTTTATAAAATATTCAAAATAATATTGTAGTGTGCATATATATGTTTTGATTCTTGACTTTGCCATTAATAATTTTGACATTATATTAATTATATATAATATTGTTATAAGAAGGGTCAGAGCTTGCGAAATTCCTATAACAACACACAAAAATAATATATAATAAGCTGGTTGCTCTTTGATATCGATCTGATTTAGCCAGATGCATCATATTTAGTGTTTCTGTTGAAAAGCATGCAATGCTCAATTTATATTTTTCTTATTAGTAACAAATAATTAATAATAATACTAATAACATTGACTTC
>NC_029790.2:132824849-132831796 GCF_000816755.2 Arachis ipaensis | reverse complement strand
ATCAAGAATCAGATTTAGAAAGTGCATTTAGAAATTCTATTTTAATATTTACAAGGGGCAAAAACGTTTTCTTCGAGTGTTTTGTGTCGGAATGTATGCTTGTGTTTTGGGATACTTGCTAGGATTTGATCAGAAGTAGGTTTTTTAGTGGTTAGGCCAACAAGATTATATACTGATTAGGGAGTTTTTGTTAAGACGAGAATTTGTTTTTTATGTCCAAGGGTTTGCTGCAGTTACAGTTTTAGTTATGGAGTTAGTAAGTTAGTAATGTGGTTGAAGTTATTGAAGCTAATATAACAAAAAAAATTTTAAAATTGCAGATAGGTGATGATTTAATTACCATCATATTTCACCATGGAGGATCATTCATCACAGATATTGATGGAGGTATGACTTACAATGGTGGAGAGGTTTCTGAGTTGATATAGACAAACTAGATGTCTTCTTTATCCGAGACTACCACAAGAATCTTGGATATGACAAGATGTCTCAAACATGGTGGCTGGTGCCTAATAGGCCTTTGCAAAATGGTCTAAGGGCTATAACAGATGACAAGGAGCTCTTGGAAATGTGTTACCTTGCTTAGCAAAATAAGGGGGTTATTCATGTGTACTACGAACATGGAGTCTCAAAACCTCTGTACATTGAAGAAGCAGAGCCAGTCTCATCTAAAGGCAAGGAGCTGATGGTGATACAGGACTTGATTCCCACCCTCAAACCCCACCACCAATGATGATGCCGAACCAATTCCTACCACAACAACCTCTACTCCAACCTCTGCACCAAATGACACCACTATTCCCACCCAAAAAACAGTCTCCACTACAAAGCTCCCACCTATTTCAATTTCTGTTAGTAAACCAGCAAAAAAAAATACACCCCCACCCCACTGCAACTCCTATGTCTAAGCCCAATCCACCCCGAAAAACAGTGGCTCAACCCAATAAAACCAAGCCCAAAAATCCACCAAAAAAATGTCTCAACCCACTGCAATTCCTAAATCATGGTCGAAATTGAAAGAGACCAAGAAGTCTAGTGTACCAAAGAGAGGGTCTAAGAATGTAAAATCTGCAGCACTAGCACAATATGAAAGGAGGCCACTGACAAGAGCAACTGTTGGTGGAACTACTGCAAGACGTAATGGTAAGGGAAAATAGCCCCAAACAGAATGTGTGTCATTGTCTAGCTCAAAGGATTCCTCAGATAGTCAAGCCAGTAATGATAGCGAGGAGGATGAACCATATCGGCCTAGTGGTGAGGAGACATCAGTAGGAAAGAAAAAGACAAATGTGAAATTCAGAACCAGGATAGATAAGAAACCTACTAAACAAAAGAGGGTTGTAATGGTTGAGGATGATGGTCCCGTGTGTGCTGACTCAGACTCAGAGGATGATGCACTTTTTTTTGGACCAATTCCTAAGTTCTGCTCAATGGGAGCGTATCATGCTGCCCAAGATGAAGGTTATGAGGAATCTGACGGTGGAGACTCATGGCACTTAGAAGAAATGAAGACTCCTCCAAACTCTGAGGATGAGTTGGAGGAGATTGATTCAGATGAGGTCTTCCCTGTATTTAGAGATGGAGGTAGGTTTAGGGAGCTTAGGCTTGCGGTTGGAATGACATTCACTACAAAGATGGATTTCAAAGAGGCTGTACGTGAATATTGTATATAGGAAGGTTGGAGGATTTGGTTTAAGAAGAATGAGAGTAGTGTATAAGGATGAGAACTGTGGCTGGCTTGTGTATGCTGCTAACATCACTGAGAACAATTGCTGGCAGATCAAGACGTTCATGGATTATCACACTTGTGCAAGGAAAACTAAAAACAGACTGGCTAATAGGAAGTGGCTAGCCGGAAAATTGGTGAAGAAACTACGGAAATATCCTAATCTAAGACATTGTGAGGCTGCTCAGTATTTTAAGACAAAATGTGACTTGGATCTAAGCAAGTGTTCACTGACTAGGGCCTTAGGAGATGCCAGGGATGTCGTGTATGGTGATGCTGCTGCCCAGTATGGGATGGTGAGGGATTATGGGCTCACACTGCTTAAGAGTAACACAGGCTCCACTGTCACAGTTGGAGTTATCCCTCAGCCCAACCCTGATGATGAACCAATATTTGAGAATATGTACATTTGCTTGGATCTGTGTAAGAAGGGATTTCTGGCTGGCTGCAAACCCCTCATAGGCTTGGATGAAGCTTTTCTGAAGACCCAGCATGGTGATCAGATCTTGTCTGCCATTGGACAAGATGCACACAATCACATATATGTGATTGCATATGCAATTGTCCATGTTGAAAATACTGAAAACTGGAGGTGGTTCTTGGAATTACTTCATCAAGACTTGGGAGATTATAAGTAAAACAAGCTCTGTTTCATATCAGATATGAAGAAAGTACGTTTTAGAAATCCATTTGTTATTGTATAATTTGTATTGGCTGCTGTGAGAATAGAATGAACTGCTTATATATTCTGAACTGCTGTGTATATAATGAACTACTGCTTTACTTAGTAGATCGACTACTGCTTGATGAACTGCTATACATATAATGAACTGATATGTATGTAAAGAACAGGGACCATTTTGATGTCACTTATAAAACTTAAGGGACCAATATGACGTCACTTATGTAACTATAGATACTATTATGATGCTCGATAACAAGTATTTCACCACTGTTTTCTTTTTTAAGGAGGTTTTTCCAGGTGTCCACACACAGATTCTGTGTGTGGCATTTATGGAAGAACTTCAATAAGCAGTGGAAATATCTCCAGCTTAGAGGGTTGCTATGGGATTGTGCAAGGTGCACCAGTCAAGATGGATTCCTTGAGATTATCAAAAAGATTGAGAGGGTTAACAAAGATGCTTGGGAGTATTTGAACAAGTGGCCTAGAGACTCTTGGAGCCGGGCTTTCTTCAGCAATGCACCTAAAATAGACAATATCTGCAACAATGCTTGTGAAGTCTTCAACTCAAGGATCAAGGAAGCTAGAGCCAAGCCTATCATTACACTCTTAGAAGAAGTCAGAATGTATGCAATGAGGGCCATCGCTAGGAACAAAGTCAAGCTTAGTTCGAACACTGGGATTCTACCACCTATACAGCGCAGCAGGTTAGAAAAGATAAGGAAGGAGTCAAAGAGTTGGGTCCCGATGTAGTCTGGTGACTCTGAATATGAGAAATTCGAGGTTCATGGGTGGCCAACTAACATGGTTGTTGATCTGGGAAAGAGGCTCTGCACATGTGGTTTTTGGCAATTGAGTGGTGATATACTTTTACAATGAATTGCTTTGTTATTTTTTTTTTGTATCTGGTGTTACTGTTGGCTTATTATTGGTAATCTTTGGTGTTGTGTTAATGTTATTTAGGGATGCCGTGTGTGCATGCTGGTGCTGCATTGGCAAGGGTTGGTAGAAGACCAGATGAGTTTTGTCATTAGTGATTGACAATGGAATCATATAATAACACATATGCCTTCCATATCAATCCAATTCCAGGTCAAGCCCTATGGGAAAAGTCACCTCATAACAGACCACAAGCACCAAAGTTTAGAAAGAAGCCAAGTCCACTTACGAAAAAAAGAAGAAAGGATGTAGATGAAGAGGCAAGTGGGAGTAAAAAGCAGAGAACCAAGATGAAAAGAATTTATCAAAAAGGTCAATGTCGCTATTGCGGTGAATCAGGACACACCAAGAGAAACTGTTTAAAGAGAGTTGCTGATGAGGATGCTGCTGCTGCTACTGAGGCTACTACTGCAGAGGCTGCTGCTATCCAATCCCCTGCTACTAATGGTGGTGAAGCCACCCTTGTCCCACAACCCCCACCGAAATTCAGCTTGAACTCAGTCAATCACCATTGTCACAAACCGATGACTCTCAACAGGTTCACAAAGTTAAATGACATTCAGGCTTATTATGTGCATGTTCTTATGCACTTTTACTAACTATTATACATGTCTTCACTAATAGGTTTTGCCTTCTCCTGTGAGACAACCAAAACTCCCTTCTAAAAGGAAGTCCTTCAAACAAGAAAAGGCAACTCCAGGAAGCAGCAATCAAGTAGTAACAACCCCACCTGCTGCTACCCCACCAGCAACCAGTCAACCTGCAACAAATCATCTGTCTCATCCTATGCAAGGTGCATCACAGGGGACCGTTACAACTTACAAGGCTTGCTAACTTCATAAAGTTTGTTCCCAATCCTGGATTCAGACCACCCAGAAACAAAAAATGAATACTAGGATTATTATGTTTAGGAGAAGATTATTTTGTTTAACTAATTTGATAAAGCAGTGTGCTTTCTGAATTTTGAACCCAACTGTTGGGAATTTTAGTGTTTAAAAATTGTGTTCTCAATATGTTGAGAACTTTTGATATACTTGTTAAATATTGTCCTGGCTCTGTAATGCCTATTTTGAATATGTTTTCTGCATTATGAATATATGAATATGGATTATGATTTCATTGAACTTGAGCTGTGCCAGATTTTTCTTTTGTTGTTATCTAATACGCAATTAAGATTAATTCCATTAGAGGATTCCATTAGTAGTGTAGGAACAATTATTTACATATAACCTCTTGTTTATTCAAATTCCAAATCATTCTTGCCCAGTCATGTGAAACAGTTTAATCTGCATTTCTTTCAACCAAAAGGACAGGTACAAGTACATGAACAGAACAACATATGAATATCCCATGTCACTTATTTTTTGGCTAAATACAATTGACTCTGTTGCCTATCCAGCCTTAAGACAAGCACAACAACTGTAATCAGCAGCAGCAGCATACATGCAAACACGCTTTCAACCAAAAGGACAGGTACAAGTACATGAACAGAACAACATATGAATATCCCATGTCACTTATTTTTTGGCTAAATACAATTGACTCTGTTGCCTATCCAACCTTAAGACAAGCACAACAACTGTAACCAGCAGCAGCAGCATACATGTAAACAGCAAAATCCCCCCCCCCCATTTTGAGAACTCTAACTTCAGACTCTAATCTTCCAAGCTTCCAAGCAATCTTCATCTTCCATTCTTCGTTGTCATTTGAAGAGCTTGTTCTACCGTCACATGTTACCACATCTTCTTCCAAAATTTTGTCCACCCACAGAAACAACCCACACTACCTCTTACCTGCAGTCTAAACCCAGGAAAGTGAATCAACCAAGTTTACATCCAGATTTACAACAAACAACAACATCAAACACTTACATTGTAGTTTGGGCAACCCACAAACGGTCTCCGTGGATTAGAATCCGTCATTGACCATCGCAACACTAGTCTCGACCCGCACGCACACCATTCTGGCAGACGCGTATCTCTGTTTCTATTCATTCTCCTCATGATGCTTCCAAATGATCGTGGGTTGTTGGAGCTCCCAGCTGCGTTGCTCGCGCTAGCCATAACATGTGGTTTTCGAAGATGGATAAGACACTGAAGACTCACCTCTGGTGTGACGGAGAATAGAGGAGAACAGAGTGTGCGATGGAGAAGAGAGGAGAAGAGAGTCAATTGGGGTTAGGATTTTTAACCTAAAATTAGGGACCAAATTGAGTCAAAACAGTTTACGACGCCACGTCAGCTTTTTGGTTGCGCTAGCTGGAAGAAATTGGCCGGAAGGACGACTCTGACTACCGAAGTGCAACTTCAAAGACGATTACGACAAATTTTTAAGTTCAGGAATCACTATGAGACTCGAAGATAACTTTAAAGACCACTTTAAAATTTACCTCTATTATTAGGTAATGATTCTTCTGCTTCTATTCTTTAAAAGCCTTTTATTCTATTCCTATGTTTATTCATATGTTTTTACCAATCAGTTTAATAATCTTTTAGGATAAATTGTTTTATGAGGCTTCTAATTGGCTATAAAATACATTGTTTTGAATTTGAATTGAACTGTGAATCAATTATTATACTCAAAATAAATTATATAGTAACATGCGAATTAAATTGACTTAACGTTAGTATTTTATGTTTTTTCCATTTTACTTTCAGTAAATTAAATTACAAGTTCCTTCACCATTGTCGAATTGTCGTTGGATGACTGGCAATTAGTTCGCTATTTATCCTTAGTCTGTCAGTCGGTCCAATTTCAAACTTCTTTTCAAAACTTTTCTCTTTAAATACATTATTAATTATATAAAGGGTAAAATTTACTTTTATATTTTTAAATTATAAATAATTTTAATTCCAATAAAATTCTCTAATATATAAGAGGATTTGAGATTAGTTATAAAATGAATTCATAAGCTTACAAATAAAATCAATTCCTACTTCGTATATGTTACTGTTTATTTCACTCAATTTTTTTGTCAATTCCGATAAATAATGTCAAAATGAATTTATATCAGAATCTCAAATATCGAAGAGCAGATATGACTCTTTTAAAAAAAGAGTGAATTCGAGAGAAATTACTTAATCATAGAGTCAAAGCAATTTTATTTTAAAATTACTAGTGGTAGAATAATTGAAAACAGAAAAATATAAATAACTAAATAAAGAAGACTATATGTAAAATATTGATCAAAGAAAAATAATAACAAACTTCAAAGAAAATAAACGAAAATAAATCAAATGAACAAAAGCAAAATAAGTTAAAAATTGACTTCTAACACTCATATGCACTTGCACTCCATGTTTTTCGTTGCGTTGTGGAGACTAGAAATTTTATGAGTTTATGTGATGATCTAGTATTCTTGATTGAAGTCTCCGAATTTTTTTGAGTTATCCACTCTCTTACCTCCTCCTTTTTCTTAGCCATGATCTTGCCTTAACCATGAAAAATTCTAATTTTCAGGTTTTGACACCCTTGTCTTCTTTAGTCTTCAAGTCTCACGTTTCTCCAGTTTGCTCCTCAAATTTTGATCCCATGTTCTCTACAGTCTTAAGGGTCGAGTAGCAAATCTTGACGTTGAAGAAAAGATAATAAAGATAATAA
>NC_029790.2:132822743-132824807 GCF_000816755.2 Arachis ipaensis | reverse complement strand
TCTGTTTTCGTAGTCAAAACCTTTTTGGTAGTCGAAACGTCTTTTTACCAAGCAAAATCCTTTTTTTTGTGGCACCAATAATTCCAAACACAAGAATTGATTCACAAATCAAATTAATTCTTCCAATTCCAAAAGGGTCCAACACACTTTAATTATCAGTTGGTTAATTTGGATTGTGCCATTTGATCTTCTTGTCTTGTTCAATTATGTGAATATGTATTTTTGAAATGACATAAAAAATGTCTTCATGTACTTTTCTTGTTACCATCAATCTAAATTAAAATAAAGATGTATTTTTATACATTTATACATCAGTTTTAAATAAGGCTTTTTTATATATTTAAATATGTAAAAAACTTTAATTCCTGGAATACACACTTAATGAAATCGTTTCTGAAATACGCAGAGCCAACTCTTGGGCGTCGTCCGCGAAATGGAGTTGCCCATCAACTCAATCCCGGCGGCCGCGAATTGGAGCTGACACGGGCAGCTTTACCATTTCGTGCTTGGCATCAACAAAATGCATCATTCCATGCCCGGCGCACACGACATGGAGCATCTCAAGACCAGCGGCAGTGAAATGGGCCAATCTGCTGGCGGCGTGCACAAAATGGAAGGCTTCGTATGTGGCGCCCACAAATTGGGTGGTCAAAGCGGCAGCAGCAGAAGCTGTACCTCACATGCATTGGGTGTGTGGGTGGTAGGAGACACTTGGGAAGGGAGCCAAGACAATTAGAAAAGGGTGTGAGGAGGGGACCTCATGCACGGTTCAAAGGTAGTGGGGGTAAAAAAAAATTGTTAGAGTGGTAAAAGAAAGCTGGGAGGAGGTGGGTTTGTGGTGGTGAGTTTGAAAAAAAAATAATTACTTAACATGAGTGGGGGTGGGATTAACGCGGAAAAGAACTTGAACCGGTTGGACGAACTTCATATAGCGGCACATTTATTCCATAAGGTTAGTTTATGTTGTTAAGCTCAGTGATGTTAGTGATTTTTAGAATTGATTTTTTTGATATTAAAAATTTGTTATAGTATTTTTAACTATTGTCTTTCTTGCAACTTTATGTTATAGCCCACACGTGTTTTTACTCCTCATGGCACACTCGTCGATGTTTTCATGTTAGATCCTGCGGATCCAAGCATGAAAATTAGGCGGCAAAGGCTTGAGCCATATCTTAGACGCACCGGATTTTACCATGCCTCTTTGATCAAGCGCTTTGAGTACGACAATCCACTTATTAGTGCTTTTGTCGAATGATGGCGACCGGAGACACACACATTTCACCTCCCTTGGGGTGAGTATACGATAACCTTGGAGGATGTTGCAATGCAGTTAGGTCTACCTGTTGATGGTCAGCCTGTGAGTGGTACTTTGAGGTCATGGAGCAAGTTTCACCAAAGAGATATTTGGGAATGGTGTCATGAACTACTAGGTGAGGTTCCCGCCGGCCACGTAGGGACAACGAAATTCAACATCAAGTTGAAGTGGCTTAGAACTCATCTTCAGCAGATGCTGCTTGACTTAGAAGATAATGGCCTCATGCAATATGTACGTTGTTACATACTTTACTTGTTGGGAGGCGTGCTTCTTCTGGACAAGGCCAACAACACGGTGCATGTTCGATATCTGCCGTTATTGGCTGACTATGATGCCATTGGTACCTACAGTTGGGGTAGCACCGTCCTCTGCTAGTTATATCGTGCTATGTGCCTAGCAACAGATTACAATGTTGAGGTTCTGGCTGGGTGTCATACATTGCTTATGTCGTGGATATACTACAAATTATTTTTTTGGGCACCGAATGTCACGACACCATACAGCTTTCCTTTAGCCACGAGGTATGTTATGATTCTTCTCACTTTGTGACTTTTTTAGCTATCATTTGAGGTTGGAAATAGATTTATTTTAAAGTTGTTGTTGTCCACTAGGTGGGTGAGAAAAAAGGGACAAAATGACTATGCTGAGCAGCGCCTACTGAGGCACCGTTTGAGACCTGCAGGTGGATGAGGTTGGTGCTGGCTGTTATTAATATCTTTCCAATAACTGCGTATATGCTTGTAGTGACG
>NC_029790.2:132777693-132786150 GCF_000816755.2 Arachis ipaensis | reverse complement strand
CATTTCTGTTTTCGTAGTCAAAACCTTTTTGGTAGTCGAAACGTCTTTTTACCAAGCAAAATCCTTTTTTTTGTGGCACCAATAATTCCAAACACAAGAATTGATTCACAAATCAAATTAATTCTTCCAATTCCAAAAGGGTCCAACACACTTTAATTATCAGTTGGTTAATTTGGATTGTGCCATTTGATCTTCTTGTCTTGTTCAATTATGTGAATATGTATTTTTGAAATGACATAAAAAATGTCTTCATGTACTTTTCTTGTTACCATCAATCTAAATTAAAATAAAGATGTATTTTTATACATTTATACATCAGTTTTAAATAAGGCTTTTTTATATATTTAAATATGTAAAAAACTTTAATTCCTGGAATACACACTTAATGAAATCGTTTCTGAAATACGCAGAGCCAACTCTTGGGCGTCGTCCGCGAAATGGAGTTGCCCATCAACTCAATCCCGGCGGCCGCGAATTGGAGCTGACACGGGCAGCTTTACCATTTCGTGCTTGGCATCAACAAAATGCATCATTCCATGCCCGGCGCACACGACATGGAGCATCTCAAGACCAGCGGCAGTGAAATGGGCCAATCTGCTGGCGGCGTGCACAAAATGGAAGGCTTCGTATGTGGCGCCCACAAATTGGGTGGTCAAAGCGGCAGCAGCAGAAGCTGTACCTCACATGCATTGGGTGTGTGGGTGGTAGGAGACACTTGGGAAGGGAGCCAAGACAATTAGAAAAGGGTGTGAGGAGGGGACCTCATGCACGGTTCAAAGGTAGTGGGGGTAAAAAAAAATTGTTAGAGTGGTAAAAGAAAGCTGGGAGGAGGTGGGTTTGTGGTGGTGAGTTTGAAAAAAAAATAATTACTTAACATGAGTGGGGGTGGGATTAACGCGGAAAAGAACTTGAACCGGTTGGACGAACTTCATATAGCGGCACATTTATTCCATAAGGTTAGTTTATGTTGTTAAGCTCAGTGATGTTAGTGATTTTTAGAATTGATTTTTTTGATATTAAAAATTTGTTATAGTATTTTTAACTATTGTCTTTCTTGCAACTTTATGTTATAGCCCACACGTGTTTTTACTCCTCATGGCACACTCGTCGATGTTTTCATGTTAGATCCTGCGGATCCAAGCATGAAAATTAGGCGGCAAAGGCTTGAGCCATATCTTAGACGCACCGGATTTTACCATGCCTCTTTGATCAAGCGCTTTGAGTACGACAATCCACTTATTAGTGCTTTTGTCGAATGATGGCGACCGGAGACACACACATTTCACCTCCCTTGGGGTGAGTATACGATAACCTTGGAGGATGTTGCAATGCAGTTAGGTCTACCTGTTGATGGTCAGCCTGTGAGTGGTACTTTGAGGTCATGGAGCAAGTTTCACCAAAGAGATATTTGGGAATGGCGTCATGAACTACTAGGTGAGGTTCCCGCCGGCCACGTAGGGACAACGAAATTCAACATCAAGTTGAAGTGGCTTAGAACTCATCTTCAGCAGATGCTGCTTGACTTAGAAGATAATGGCCTCATGCAATATGTACGTTGTTACATACTTTACTTGTTGGGAGGCGTGCTTCTTCTGGACAAGGCCAACAACACGGTGCATGTTCGATATCTGCCGTTATTGGCTGACTATGATGCCATTGGTACCTACAGTTGGGGTAGCACCGTCCTCTGCTAGTTATATCGTGCTATGTGCCTAGCAACAGATTACAATGTTGAGGGTATGACCGGGTGTCATACATTGCTCATGTCGTGGATATACTACAGATTACCTTTCTGGGCACCAAATGTCACGACACCATACAGTTTTTCTTTAGCCACGAGGTATGTTATCAGTCTTCTTTCCTTTGTGACTTTTTTCACTTATCCTTTGAGGTTGGATAAAGATTTTTTTTAAGTTTTTCGTTGTGCAACAGGTGGGCAGAGAAAAAAGAACAAAATGACTATGCTGAGCAGCGCCTACTGAGGCACCGTTTGAGACCTGCAGGTGGATGAGGTTGGTGCTGGCTGTTATTAATATCTTTCCAATAACTGCGTATATGCTTGTAGTGACGGGTTTTTTTTTTCGTGTAGTTTGTTTGGCAACCGTATATGGACCCCCGAATTTTGTCCAGAGTTCCAGCTGAATTCCTCGGCCACCCATATGGAGATTTTTATACCTCCGTTGTGCCTCTAATATTTTTCAGATGGATAGAGATCCTAAATGTTGACCGGGTGTTGCGTCAATTTGGGGGAAAGCAAGGACCTCCGAAACCTCTGCTTAATATTGAACTTGCCAAGCAACTATGATGCCCTTCGTATTTTCGAATTTTCCAAAATCTAGAAGTCCTTGTCTTCGCAACCCGTATCATCCAACGACATTGATCCCCGAACTATTTGCATCGACAAACATACCTACTTTGGTCTGACTCTACCACCTTATATTCTGTACTCCTATGGATGTTGTAGTTTTTGACTGCCAGCATCGCTGTTTCCCGGTTGAGAAACTTCAACCCAATCTCGAGCTCTATCTCGCCTGACAAAGCGTAGCTGCTCGGTCTGTCCTCTGCGTTGCTCGAATGCATTGCTCCAAGATTTAAGGACAAGTAGTGTGCTGGTGTGCTGGAGGATACACCACCACCTCCCGGTTCGACACATGTTGGAGGAACAGAGTCGCTATGTAGAGGCTGTGTTTCCGGGACGGCTTCTACCTCATCGCCGCTGAAATCTTCAATCTCATCCTCGTCAGACGTTTCTGCAATGCCAGCATCAGAATACCTATCCAACCCAACAAGTGCGGAAGGGGAGGGGCGTGCTTCACGAATATCTGCATTCTGTTCCCGCCTTACAAACACGTTGAAGGTGGGACTACTGGCCCTACTGATATCCCGACCCGGAACAAAATCAGCCGCTCCCAGATTTCTCACACCGTCTACATTATTGGAACTGGACGAGCTTCCACCAATATCCTGAAGATTCAGACAAAACTCCAACGAATAGATGCTTCATATGCTGCGATGATAAGAAAACATCATCGACACATGCTGATAAGATTTTATCTGCATTTTTTGATATGCAAACGAGTTGGCCACTGCAACAGGCATCCTGTAAGTCAGCTTCGTGATTTCTTTTTTCCCAACCATGCTGGTATGCATCAGAATCAGATTCTTCAGATCTTGCAACGATGTCTGTGGCGGAATCATTATCCATAGTGGATCGTCGCATACGAATGTAATACCTTCTGCTGTATGAGAAATTTCTCCATTAGGGTATATAATGACATAAACGTTCTCCGAAGCCATACACAAAGCTTTCCAATCTTAACACCCAAAAAATTTTTAGAGATGAAGAAGGTTATGAGGGTGACAGCAATTTTAGAGAGTAGGAGGAGAGTGGAGATAATGGTTCCTTCCGTGGATGAAGCAGCGTTTATATAGGCATATTAAGATCCCAATTCGTGGGCAGTACACATGATGTGCACCAATTTGTGCGTACTGATGCTGACATGGACCCAACTCGTGCCCACCGCTCCAGAGTTCGCCAATTCGTGAATGTCATCCACTAAATGGCTTCTCCACCATTTCGTCTGTGCCGCACCAGAGATGGAACCTGCTGCTGTCGGCTCCAATTCGCGGACGCCGGGGGTGAGTTGATGGGCAACTCCATTTCACGGACGACGCCCATGACTTGGCCCTGCGTATTTCAGAAACGATTTCATTTGGTGAGTATTCCTGGAATTAAAGTTTTTTACATATTTAAATATATAAAAAAGCCTTTAAATAAGCTATATAGAGTGGATATTTTCAATAGCGCGCATCTCATCTTTATTATTTTTTTTTATTTTTTTTTGGTATGTCTTAATTTGGATCATTTTCAAACAGGACCTAAGGTGATGTTTGGTTGAGGGAGGAACAGAGAAAGAAATACGTAACATTATATTGAAGAAAAAAAAAACAATATCACTGTATCTATATCTTTTATCGTAAGAATTTAATTTTGATATACTGACAGTATAAAATGTTTTATAAAATCGTGCAAGTATATCTGTTTTTTTGGATAATCATTCACGCAGTCAATATAAAAAATAATTATTTTTATTGATATGATAACATTATTACGTAATTAAATACATGGGTAAAATTATTTACATTAACAGTACATTATAATTAAATTCTTATCATAAATACTGTTTTGATATTAATATTTTCTCATGTAAATCTTGTTTGACCATCTTATGGATGGTTTTCCTAAGTCTTTCTCTGCCTTTTACCCCTTGTCCATCTTCCATCTCGTCTACCCTCCTGATTGGGTGCTCTGTCAGTTTTCTTCTCACATGTCTAAACCACTTGAGATGCAATTCTACCATCTTTTCCACAATAGGTGCTACTCCAACTCTCTCTCTTATATCTTCGTTCCTTATTCTATCTAATCGTGTATGACTACTCATTCATCTCAACATCTTTATCTCTGCCACACTTAATTTATGTTCGTGCTCCCCTTTGACCGTTTAACACTCTGTATCATAAAGCATAGCCGGCCTGATAGCAGTGCGATAGAATTTAATTTTAAGTTTTAAAGGCACTTTTTTGTCACATATAAAACCAGACGCACTTTGCTATTTTGACCAACCTGTTTGGATTCTATGATTTACATCATGTTCAATCTCTCCATTATCCTGTATGATGCATCCAAGATACTTAAAATTTTTAACTTTTCGTAGGATGTTTTCACCAATCTTCACCTCTATATTAGGATTTTTCCTTCGACGGCCGAACTTACATTTTATATATTCCGTATTGCTATGGCTTATGCACAGACCACACACTTCTAGAGCTTCTCTCCATAAATCCAACTTCTTATTTAGGTCTTCCCTTGACTCTCTTATAAGGATGATATCACCAGCAAAAAGCATGCACCATGGCACAGGCCATTGGATATGCTCTGTGAGTACTTCTAAGACTAATGTGAAAAGGTGTGGACTTAAGGATGATTCTTGGTGTAATCCTATACCAATAGAAAATTCCTTTGTCACACCACCTTGAGTCTTTACACTAGTTGTAACGCCATCATACATGTTTTTAATTGCACGAATATATGCAATCCTTACCCTCTTCCTTTCCAAAACCTTCCATAAGATTTTCCTTGGCACCTTATCGTACGCTTTTTTCAAATCAATAAATACCATATGTAGATCCCTTTTATTACTACGATACCTTTCCATTATCCTTCTTAACAGGTATATAGCTTCAGTGGTGGATCTGCCTGGTATAAAATCAAATTAGTTCTCTGTTACTTGTGTCTCTTGTCTCAACCTCCGTTCTATCACCCTTTCCCATAACTTCATGGTATGGCTCATGAGCTTGATCCCACTATAGTTTTTGTAACTCTGTATATCCCCTTTAATCTTGTAAATAGGTACCAACTACCAAGGTACTCTTTCTCTACTCATTTGGCATCTTCTTTGACCTTAAAATCGCATTAAAAAACTTGGTTAACCAATTGAATATTATCGGAATATTATCGGGTCCTACTGTCCTGCCATTTTTCACCCGCTTTAGAGCCTCTTTTACTTCGAAGTCTCGAATCCTTTGATAGTAGTCGAAGTTTTAATCTTCTTCTCTCGTGCATAACCGACCAAGGCTTGGAAGAGTCTTCTGTTCTTCATTAAATAACTCGTAGAAGTAGTTTTTTCACCTTTCATTGATCTTCTCCTCTTGAGCCAAAACCTATCCGTGTTTATCCTTTATGCACTTAACTTGATCCAAGTCTCTCATTCTTTTTTTCACGGCTCTTTGTGATTCTATATATACCTTTTTCTTCTTCTTCCATGCCTAAAGATTGGTAGAACCCTCATATGCTCTTGTTCTTGCTTCACTTACAGCCACTTTTGTCTCTTTCTTAGCCGCCTTATATTTTTTCCAATTATCTGCATTGCGGCACAAAGACCACTTTTTTAAAGCACTCCCTTTTTACCTTTATCTTTTCTTATACACTTGCATTCTACCACCAGGACTCTTTTTCTCTTGATCCTATCCCTCTAGATTCACCAAAAATTTCTTTTACTGTTCTTCTAGTAACTTCTGCCATTTGCCTCCACATCTCCTCCGCTCTTCCATCCCCTTCTCACTTTGCCTCTTTTTCTACCCGTCTTAGGAAACTTCTTTGTTATTCACCTTTCATCTTCCACCACCTCGTCCTTGGGTTCTTCCCATGATGTATTTTTCTCAACTTTTTCTCAACATGAAAATCTACGACGAGCATCCTATGTTGTATTGTTAAACTCTCTCTCGAAATAATTTTACAATTAATGCAAAATTTTCAGTCGACTCTCCTCACTAAGAAGAAGTCGATTTGAGAGTTTATCATACCACTCCTATAGGTTTTAAGATGTTCGTCTCTCTTTTTAAAACATGTATTTGCGATGAGAAGGACAAAGTTTGAGGAAGAATCCAAAATAGTTTTACCCTCGGTATTGACCACCCCGAAATCATGGCCTCCGTGAATACTTTCATACCCAATCACTTCTCTTTCAACCTGGCCATTTAAATCTTCTCCTAAGAAAATCTTATCTCCCGAAGGTATGTCTTGGACCAAACTCTCTAGATCCTCCCAAAACCTTATCTTATGTTACTCGTCTGAACCTACTTGCGGTGCATAGGTGCTAATCACATAAAAATTCTCTTTCCACCACAAGTTTGATAGAGATGATCCGATCACCCATCCTCTTGACATCCACTACATCATTCTTTCACTGCTTATCCATGATAATACCTACCCAATTCCTATTCTTCACCTTTCCTGTGTACCAAAGTTTGAATCCGGAAGTATCTAACTCCCTAGCCTTCACGCCGACCCATTTTGTTTCTTGTAGGCACATTATGTTAATCTTCCTACTTGTCATGGTATCCACCACCTCTATGATTTTTTCTGTTAGAGTGCCTATGTTCCATGTCCCAAATCTCAACCTTCTGTCGCTCTGACCTTTACCTTTACCTTTTCCTTTGTGGACTAGCTTATTTACCCTCGTCCGTTCACGAAAACGCGGGAATCCTTCCTCATTTAATACTACACCCTCAAACCGATGCAGCAGCTGTTGCTCATTTGATATTGTACGCGAGTCATACAGCAAGTTGCTTCCGGGTAACAATCTAACTTTAACGCAATAACGTCTTTAATCCATATCATGAAGATTCGACTAAATTTTTATGTTGACTGCCGAAGACCTAACACAACTCTCATCTTTTATCCGAGTTTGAAACCAGCTATATACAGTGTAACATAGGCAGAATTTATATATATATAATTAATAACAATCTATTTTGGTACAGATTTTCAATGTATAAATGGGGATGGTTATATACATAAAGACAAGACAAAAAAAAGTGTACATCGTTATTCTTATTGTACTACGAATCATCGAAAAACTCATCTACGTGCAACAAAGTTGCCTAGTAAATATTTTCTTTCCCCAAATATATTCTCTCCACACTCTCCATTTTTTTTATGTATAAAGAATGTCTCAATAAAATAAAGACATGTATGTATATTCATATATATGATGAGAATCCGAGGCCAATATCATACCTTAAAAGAAGAGGGTAAAAAAAATTAGGAGAGAAAAACATCAAGGATTTGGACAACATTAACTAAATCAAAAGATATTAAAGTACGCAAATTATTTTTACATTGGGGGTGGGAATAATGTTTTTTATTATTAATTAATTATGGGTTGTAAATGTGTTAATCTCAAATATAGAAATCGGACTCTCTAATTTTTGAAAAGTAAAAATTGGATCCTTCAATTTGTGAACTTCAAAAATTAAAAATCACAACAACAAGCAAAACAAACTTTTCGATTTGATATTAAAAAAAATACATACAAAATTAATAGAATTAAATTGCACACACTCTTCGTCAATAATAAAATATTTTAGCCATAAAAGTATGGTTGCTCACAGCTTAAGAAATAAAAGGAAAATATTTCTCCATTAACTTAGAGAAAAAGATATCTAAAATGTTTGTTAGAACTTAGTGAATGAGTTTCAATTCCAATTATTATATTTATTATTATTATAGGATTGCTTAAAATTGAAAACACAAAGTTCCAACGCATAAAACAAAAAAGAGTGGCCTTTTGACCCTACATATAGCTAATGACAAAGAAATGAGGTCTTCTATGGTAAACATGGTAGAGCCATTATGAGTTGGAGTTGAAGAGGCAATTCAAAAGATTCAAGTACCCATTTAATTTGTTGGATTTATCCTTTTATTTCTTCTATTTTGTTTTGATTGTAAATATAAAAATTAAAGTACACATTTTTTTTAGAAAAATGATTTCTTACTTGTTTTTATTAGCTAAAGCTAAAGAAATTGAGATGATATGAAAACAAAACAAATTCTTTTATGTTTAACCAAATGACAAAAATAAACAATGTAAAATCAAAGTGAACCTCTGTAGTTAT
>NC_029790.2:132774126-132777604 GCF_000816755.2 Arachis ipaensis | reverse complement strand
TATAAGTTAAATTAAATATATTATTTAAAAAATAAGTGATAAAAATGTTAAAAGAAAAAACCAAATTAAATTGAAACCAAAGAAACATAGCAATCTATAAGGTTTAATTTCTTTAGCATTAAGTTGCTTTCATTTTTCTTTAGCATTTTTGTTTAATTTCTTCCAACTTCTATTATTTAAAACAAATCAGAATTAGAGACAAGACATACAATGTGTAGTTGCTAATTAGATTTGGCGGCTATAATATAATATTTTTTTTGTCCACGGTATGTTTTAGGATCAGTAAACTAAGGACTAATTCGTCGTAGATTTGAGTTTCATTCAAGAGTTTATTATTGGCCAATGAATTATTGTATGCACAAGGTGGAATTCGAACCTTTAATACTTACTTAAACGGACGAGTGAGCTGATCACTCGACCAACTTAAGTTGGTTGGCTATTGGCTATAATAATATAATATTATATAATACACGCATGTCTTAGTGCCTCAATATAATGTGCTTTTCTGTTAGGAAATTAAAGTGAATGGAGAAACCTCGATTTGCTATATGAATCCACCAAAGAAGATCAGATCTCTATCTATATTCTGAATTAGATCCACCAAAGGTAGCCCTAATAAGTGGTTTGTGGTGTTAATTAATTAATTATTAAAATGTCAAGTTTAAAATAAAAGAACACACTATCTAGCTAGGCTACAAAAAGATGCATATATACACAATCTTGAACAAAAATATCAGCATTGTCCATTGTCCATTTCACACTTATTCCATACTTTATTAGTAGTTCAATTCCACATACTTTAATTTTATTTATTTAATTTATCATGATAACGAACTTTAATTTGGACGTGGAAGCTAGAACCTCATGCATATTACCTATATCTTTTATAATCATATCCTTTATTTCAATAGTTTTACAAACTTTAATTCAATCATGTTATACAAACATATAAAAAATAATAAATAATTAATTACTCGTATAAAAATATTTATTTTGTAGTTAAATAATGGCTCGTATATAAATGATGATGCGCATATTATTGGAGTATATATTAGTTAATAATTATTTACATCTCTTGCTCTATTCATGTTGCTAATTTCTAAATCACAATAACCCAACTCTAGTATGTTTGTAGGAAGCGATTGCGAATATCAAGAGTCAAAATGGTTCTTCGAATGAGATTTCACTTAATGATTCGCTTGCGCGAGTCCTTGGAAAAGAGCATTCAGGACGAGTTCGGAGGTTAGGTTTTGAACCATGTCCAACCGAAATTATTCGTAATACTACACAACAATTGAACTCTAGAGTGTAAATTGAGGAGTATCAGAGGGAGATTACAGAATTAAAGGCAGCGACAACAAAATTAAAGGCAAAGGCAGCAGAAGAGAAGACAAAGAGACAGACTATGGAGAATCTGTTAAGATACATAATCTAATAGCAAGAAGAGGTTTTGCCATATGAAGTTAATGCACAGTTAAAGTCTTTGGGAAGTGCAATAAAAATACAAAATAGAAATTTTTTAACAATTTAATTTACAAAATGTTATTAACTATTTTATTTGGTGATTATATGTATAATTTGGATTATTCTAGCATTGTGGTTTATATCAATTATGTTTTTTTACTATAATTGCAAACATAATCAGTTAAATTAATACGTAGCATCTTCAAACTAAAAGATTTTTTAAATGTTGATTGTGATACGAAATGAAAATTCAAATAAACTATTTAAATGGAAATAATAAAAACAAAATTTAACGGCTGTTACTATTAAACTCTGCAAAATTTCTTATTTTTTACTAAAGCAAATAGTGGCGGTCATCTAACCGCCATGAAAAGTGTTTCAAATTAGTTATGATAAATAACAGTGGTCGTTAACCGTCGTAGAACGTTTTCGCTGCTAAAAATAATTTAACAGCAATTATTCTGACGGTCAAATAAAACAACCACTAAAAATTTATCAGCACCATTAGTTTTAGCGGTCAATCAACCGTTATTATTGTTTAACAAAGGTCATAATACTGCCGCAATCCGAAATTTTAACCGCTACTATTTACCGAAATTTCAATAGAATTAATTTGGATACATATTCATATTGTAATCAAATATTTTAAGCATTATAATCACAAAGGCTTCGTTTAGTTAGTGAGTGAAGATACAGACAGAAATACACAAAATGACATAGACACAATGAGACATGAAATTTGAGAACTTGTTTGGTACTCAAGGACATAACATTTTTTGCAATTTATCATTATAACAAAATGACAATATTATCCCTATCACAAACCATCAACACCACCTCTTTACCATTATTTCAGTCTACCATAATCACCTCTCTATCACCATTTCAATACAAATTACAACTATTAATAATAACAAACACAGAATAAATTAAAAATTCAGATCCAATCTAATTTAATATATAAACACAATTTTCAATCAATATTTAAATAAAAAATAAATTAATAATATAATTAAAAAAACAGAGAACTAAATAAATCTGGCAACGAAGAAGAGAGGTAGCAAAGAATTGTAGAAGAGAAGTGGAGGCGAAATTGGAAGAGCCAGATAGACTAAGGTAGATCTATGAGGCAGATTGAGAGAGGGAGAGGGAGGCACGACAGAGGCAGCGACAAATCTAAGCAGAAGGAGGCTCAAAGATGAGGGAGCCAGGGAGGGAGAGAAGAGTTGAGGTAGTGGAGAGGAGGAGGAAGAGGAAGAATAGGAGGAGAAGAGACGATAAAAAAGACAGGAATGGAGGTGGTGGAGAGAGACAGAGAAGATGAGGCGGTGGTTGAAGTGGGAGGCATGGAGGAAGAAAGGAGACAATTAGGAAGAAGGTGAGAAAGAAGAGAAAAAGAAGTGGATTATGGTTAAAAGGAGAAGGGTATAAATGAAAATAAAAAAAGATAACAGGAATAAAAGTAGAAATAAAAAACTGTGTCTGTGTCTCAAATCTATTTCACATGTTAAAGACGAGACACAAAAAATATGTATATATCTATGATAATTTTGTATCTCATTAAACAAACAATATACTTGTGTCATTATGTTCATATTTCTTAAGAACATGAACACCAACCAAACGGATCGAAAAAGACTATAGAATACTAAGAGATGAGAACGTTACGTTATAAGTGACGTAATCAAATTTGACTCGCACTTAAAATCAAATTTTATGAATAATACTATCAATAAACTAAAGTTATATGTATAATCAAAATACCAACAAAAATAGAAAAATATAATGGTGGATGAATTTTGGTGTTCGTTAAAAAAGTTTGATTATTTTATTGTAAAAATTTTAATTATTTTGACGATTGATCGTTTTATTGAAATTGTGTGAAATAAATATATGATAAGTGACTCTTTTTATACGACAAAATCTCGAGATCTAATTACATATGTCGATAAACATTTTTAAAAATCAATTAGTTAGAATACAATAATATAAATGTGACCCTTAATCTTTATGT
>NC_029790.2:132773202-132773469 GCF_000816755.2 Arachis ipaensis | reverse complement strand
TCGTCACTAGCATAGTGTGGTCACTTTTGCACGCTCAACTACGACAGTTAGGCATTGTTGGAATATATATATTTTTTCATATTTCATATGATTTAGATTATTATTATTGGCTTATGATGTATTCGTGACTCACATTTCAGATTCTGAAAAGATCTTAAACACGTCACCTTAGAGACAATTCTTTGTTATTTTGTTTATATTGAAAAATTATATATCATTTGGTCTTTTTTTTTTAATTTTAAATTATAGGAAATATTAATTAAAATC
>NC_029790.2:132742824-132773035 GCF_000816755.2 Arachis ipaensis | reverse complement strand
AAAATAAAGTTCCACTATTTTTTTTGTCTTTTTAACATAACCGAATATATATATATAATGCTAGGATTGATATATATCTTTATAGAATCATAGGTAGTACTTTAGATAATATTCTCCACTTCACTTTCCATTTTTCTCCCTCTTTATCTAAAACTTTAGCTGTACCAGACTAAGGGAACATTTCAATTGGAAATTCTTGACATATACACAATAAGTTTCATTGATTTATATGTTACTAACATATATGCGTGTCAGCAAGAAAATAAAAGAGAAAATGAGGGCAAAATATACTAAAATTATGACAATGACACATGGCACTATTTTTTGCTAATATCCTTATTACAAAAATAAATAAATAAAAATAAAAAATACCAAATAATTTTGGCCGGTGAATGTTAATGTTTTTAAAGAGATTAGATACTCTATGTCATCAAATAAAGGGGAAACTAACATTGTTGTACTCTGTTTTTAAGAAATTTGATATTTTAGTTATTTTTAAACCATAATCTCAACATTATTATTATGGAGTCGTAAATGCTTCAATTTAATAGGGAATTTATACCACCACCCTTTTAGACTCATGAAAGATAAGACATCATCTATAAGACCAAGAGAATACACAAATACCTTTTCAAATAAAAAGGTATAAATACTTTTGAATGAAGTATTATGATCATGCAATGAATGAAGTATAAATCAAATCTTTATTGATATTTTCATTAAGAGCTCTAATTAAATTTTGGTTTATATATTATCTGTTTTTATTTATATGTCACATGAATGTGGAAACGGTTTGACTAATGACTCACTGCCCTGATTGAACCATTAAGCCAATAGTTTGTCTAAATCAATTGTTGACTTAGTTTATACAAATTTTAGTTCATACAATTTTAAATACCATGTTATAGAATCATCACTAATTTGAAAGATTTAAATGGTTAAATAGAGGAATATAAATAATTATATATATACGCATGCCAATTGTTTGCCTTGTGTTGAATTATACTTTTATTTTAGAGAAATAAGAGAAACAAAATCAAACTCTAGATCTGAACTTTTAATCATAAATTCTTTGATATATACATTATAATAAACTCTCTCTTCTATAAAAATATAAGAAAATAAAATATTGAATAATAAAGATAGTTCTATATTAAGTTATTAACAAATTTGTTAACATCCACTATATATATCAATCACAAATACATGAGTGTAGTTGCATACATGCATGGTTATGATGACATACTTCAAAGATTGGCCATGATGACATAAAAGATTGCTTCTAAACGAGGTGACGGCTTTACAATTTTTTTTTTTTTTTGGGGGTCAGAAATCTTCTTATTAGAGTGCATGCATGTCAAAGTTGAGTCGTATCGATATTGTGGCTATACAATTTTGATTCATATATATTATGAGCATTATTATAGAATATAGATCTCTTTAGATATTGTTTGGTTTCGTTATGATACGCATGGAAAAATATGATGTTTGATGTGACTGAGGTTGAAATTAAACAACCCTACATATTATATGGAGCATTTATCTTACATGCGGTTGAATTTCATTGCTAAGAAGTAATAATATTATGTTCATCTTGTGTTTGACATTATTGGTTTGAGGAATGTTAGGGCCAGTAATTTTTGTGATTTGTAGCCATTAAATAGTTATCAATGATGGTTTTAATGGTGTGAGATTAGTTTGAGATTTTATCTAATGACTCACTTTTTTTTGCTGGTTAAATGTTGGCCAGAATTTAATAAAGTTGCTGGCTCCCTAGACTTTTCCTAATTAACTAGTATATGCTTTATAAAAAAAATTATTAAAAAATTAAATAAAAATTATATATAGTAGTTATTATTAAAAATAATTAGTATTTGTTTCAATCAATTTGGATTGGTTGAATAGTCATCTCATTTGTCCGTTTAAACAAATATTTGGAGTTCGAATATCGTTTTGTCTGTATAACAATCTATTAGTTAACAGCAGACTCTTAATAAATAGAGCATCAATATGTGGTGGATTGGTTCTCGACTTGTCGAGTTAAGAAATCCGTAAAAAAAAAATATATTTATCTTTAAAATAGATTAATTTCTCATTAATAAAAATACTTATATCAACGTGCATTTATAATAATTGTTAAAAAAATACTTATATTAAAAAAATATTTAGGTTTAATTATTCTGTTGCTCCCTATAGTTTCGCGAAATTTTCAATTAGGTCCCTATACTTTTTTTCCTTTTAATTAAGTCCTTGCACCAATTTTTTTTTTTTAATTGGGTCCCTACACTTTTTTTCATTTTATTTAGGTCCTTATATCAATTCTTTTTTTTCTTAGTTGGGTCTTTATAAAATTAAGCCAATTACTACTAAGAATAACTTAATTGAAAAAAAATTTAGTGTAGGGACTCAATTAAAAAGAAAAAAAAATATAGGGACCTAATTGAAAATTTCACGAAACTATAGGGACCAACAGAGTAATTAAACCTAATATTTATTATAAAAAATGTAGATATAATAAAATTATTTTTCACATTGCGTTATATTTTTTATTTTATCTGGAACAGTGGAACACATTAACATACATTCATCACTTTAAGAGCTCGTTATGATGTTTATCTTTTCGGTATTATTGTATTTTCTATAAGTGTATATTTTTTGTTGAGTGAAACATTGATCATAAAGGGCTTTCTATTTTTTTCAAATGCGTGATCATTTGTTCTTTTTTAAAGTCTTTGCCTCAATCGAAGATAGATTAGTACAAGAAGATAATGATAGTGGTTCTCGTTCTGATTCTTCCTGTTTACTCACGTTTCTATATATATATTGTATACTGTTTGATTTGATCAAAGTGGAACACACAAAACTTGTCTCTTCTCCTCTCTAATTTTTTTACAGAAAAACAAAAAATATTACAAGCATCTCTTTAGAAAACTATATTGGTCGGTCCTATATATAAATCCTCAATTTTTAATTCAATGTTTATCAAATGGGAAATAACAATAATTGACAAGTTCATCATATAAATGCATGTAAATGTTTTTTTTTTTAGATTTATCAAAAATTAAATTTTAAACTTTTTTAATATAGAGAACCTAGACAAAATTAAAATAAAATTAGTTATTATTATGAGTTGAAAGAAAAAGCTAGAGTCTGTTAAAAATGATTAGGCTTTTTAATTAATTAGTTAGCATGAATCAAATAATTAGTTAGATTAGTGAAATGTGAAGCAAGTAGTATATTGCGGCGTCACTTTCCTCTCGGCGTTAAAGAGATTTTATCACAAAATCAATTCTCATCATATTCTCTTATTTATTGTTCTTCGTTCTCTACTCTTCACTCTTATAATGATACAATTTTTAAATGGAAAAGTATACGAAACCAAGACTTTGAACCAATCAACTTAAACAACATTATTTAATAATTAATTTTTAAACTTTAAAAAATCAAAATTTAAATAATTAGCATTAGTTAAGTTTTGGATAATTAGAATTAGAAAAAATAATCTCTTGAGAAGTCTAAACACATTTTCAGTAATCACTCTTCTTTTTGTCTGGACCTTCCGTCACCCAAAACATTGCCTCGCCACTACCAAATTGCACCACGCACGTCGCCGCTGGAGGGAGCTCTCGCGTGAACGCCGTAGCCCCTTCACTCCACGATTCGCAGAAACAAAGACAACCACCGCAACCTCTCTCTCTCTCGCATTGGCAGTAGCGCCGCCGACCACCGAATCGACCTCTCTCTCACGAGTCGCAGTAGCGTCGCCCGACCACCGCAGCCCCTCTTCCCCCGCGATTCGAAGTGATGCCAATTCATATTCTTTTAGTTTTTTTTTTTCTAATTTCCTTTTTTCTCCTGCAGTTTAATTTAAAATTCAATTGTTTTTATTATTAATTTTGATATTTTTGTGTTCTGTTGTTGCTGATGAAGATTTAGGCATGCCATCATCTTTGAAAATTTTATACAACAACACCATGTAGTACCTAAAATTCCAAATCTTTTAAATGCTAACTCCGATAATGATTTACTTGTAAAAAAATAAAAATGCTGTTTAGTTTTGAAAATTATAGTACTTTGATTGGATGTATGATATCAGATCATCAAACTTTTGTAATGATTTTGTTGTTGTCTCTTCCTTCGATCAACAGATTGCAGGTCATTGATCTTACAAGAGTGTCACAAGATCTTGCTTACCTTGCCAGTGGTGCAGATTTTGTCATCTTAGAAGGGATGGTAAGTTCTTCCTTGGATATTGTTGGAAACTTCTATTGTATTGATCAATGCTAGATGCATTGTTGGGCTTTGATACTTGAATTAAGTAGGATAATAAGGGAAGTAATGTTTTGGTTAGAAGTTATACGATGGTATCAGTCTTTTCTGGTTTAAATTAATTATCAATTTACTATATAATGTAATAAGATAGTTCTTTGTTTAAAGAAAATTTTTGCATAGCAAATTCTTAAGCATTTAGATGATTATAATTAAAACATCGAAAACCTTATTTTCTTTAAAATCTAATGTTAGCGGTGTGTTAATTGAGTTATTTGTTCATGCTATTTTTTTTTGTGTATTTTTTTATGTTCTTTTTATATGTACATGTGGATGAAAAATTATTAAGCTACTGCTTTTAAATTTTTTTGCATACTATGATCTTGTTCTATTCCATTAAAAGAAATTAAAGGTGTAAGAAAAGAAAAGGAAGAAAAACTTATGTGGCTTCTTATTCTTGTTATGGTTCATATACTCCTTAAATTCATTTAAATTGCCTCTATGAAATAAAATTATGAAGATTTACTTATTTATATTTTGGCTACTTATATATTTACCTTTTTTTATTAGTTTCTAGTTGGTGTCTAGTTATCATTATATATTTTTCTTTATGAGAATCCGAAGAGTTAGAATTTGAGAGTACCATAGCTTTTCACTGGTTAAGGACATATGCAGAGCATACGAATTATACTCTGCTAGCTCTTACATTGTGACATAAGCACCAAAACAAAACCAAGTTTCTAAAGATTTGTTCTAGTTGTTATGTGTTTTAATTTGTGGGTTATTTTTGTTTTAGTGGATGTTTAATTTTTTTTAGTTGGATATTTCTTTTTATTTTATATAGATTTTTCTGCTAATTCAATTATGTTCTCCATCTTATGCATTTTGGTTGAGGTGCTTGTAGCTTGTATGAAAATTATTAAATAGTTTGTTGGTATGTGATATATGTATCATGCAGGGGATTCTGAAACTATGAAGATGTTTGAAAGAACAAATTTGACAAACAATCAACTCATTCATTATCGATATGTCCCTGTAGAAAAATGGTTGATCTTAATTGGTATTGCTCCTGATTCCCCTGAGGTATGGTGCCTTGCATGTGTTATAGTAAGTAGGCAACTTGGTTAATTACATCCAAACTATGGTTATGTTTTTTAATTTAATAAGAGGAAGATCAACAAATTAAAGAAGCTGAGTTGTTAAGAAATCACAACAGCTCCATTTATTCTTTATTTTTACTTTTTGTAGAAGCAATGTATCATATCATCAAAAGATACACTCAAGGATTCCAAGCTGCAAGATTACATTGAAAAACAAAAAGTCTACTTTAAGATGATTGATGAATTTGAACTGATAGACGAGAAATTTGAAGTAGTTGATGAACCGGATGAAGTGAAAAAGACGTGATCCAAGTATAGCAGATAGAAACTTGTTCTTTGTTTAGCTAGTTGTATAGTAATGATATAACAATTTTCTAAACGATGTAGCCTCACCCCTCTAACAAAATATAGGGTTTTTGCATTATTTTTTGTCATGATGAATTTCTGATTCTACAGTGTTGCAAATTATATGAATAAGTTGAATGAATATTATGATTCCTTTCATCTCATCTTAGCATGATGACAAATTTATCGTTACTTATGTAGGATAAGCTTTTTTGATTTGTCATTTACATGGATTCTATTAAAGTAACATCCATTTAGTATGAAAAAAAAAACATCCGGATTCTTGACAGAAATAACATCCACTTAGATCTTTGCAATAATAATCAGGTATCTACACGGAGAAACATGCTGAGTAGGATTTTAAAAAAAAAGTCCATGCAATTCTTAAACAAATACAGTCATCAACAACTGCAACACAGGAAAACTAGGATAATTTATGAAGAAACGTCCATTTAGTCTGAAGATGAAAGATGCTGCTCCTTAACAGAACAAAAAACTACTTATATCTTAGCTAAAAAAACAAGGTACAAACACCAAAAAACCTAGGAATATTGGAGAATAGAAAAGACATTCACTTCCTAAAGAAAATAGAGGCATCCCTACTATTTAACACAGATAAACTCGGAAACATATATGTAGAAACATCCATTTAGTAAGGTAAAGGAACATCCTGATTCCTAACAAAAGCAACATCCATGTAGATATTGGTATTAACAAACTGGTATCTACACAAATAAACCTGTCAAGTAGGTTGATTACATAAATAAGCCATACAATGCTTAAAGAACTAGATACATCCACAACTGTAACATAAGAAAACTAGTAAAATATATAAAGAAACTTCCATTTAGCCTGAAGATGAAAGATGCTCCTGATTAACAGAACGAAAATCCATTTATATCTTGGCAAAAAAATAATGTACAAACACTAAGAAACCTGCCGAAGAATTAAAACAGAAAAGACATTCACTACCTAAAGAAATAGAGGCATCCTCTACTAATTAACACATATAAACTCGAAACATATATTCAGAAACATTCATTTAGAAGGGTAAAGGAACATATATTCAGAAACATCCATTTAGCCGGGTAAAGGAACATCCTGCTGCATAATAGGAGCAATATCCACGTGGATGTTGCCAAAAACAAGCAACTATTTGCACAAAAACATGTTGTGTATAGCCTAAAAAAGTAAATACTTTAAACAGTATCACAAGTGTCTCAAACGGATACAAAATCATGATTTTTCTAGGTATCTTTCATCTTCTGTTGTCTTCCCCCTTGCTTGGCTTTTTCGTATGTAACTACGTATGTTGCAGCATGGTCTTCGTGCTTGGTGCTGTAAAGGGGGTTCTCACTTCCTTAAGATTGTTGCTGGGCTGGTTGCGGCATACAGGATGGTCGTCTAACGCCGAAAGTAAAGCAGCTTTCAATTCCTACCAATAGCAAACAGCAACATCGAAACTCTAACAATTGCAACTTCCTTTTCCCTAATTTCAGCAACATCCAAGTTTCAATTGCATCAACTCACCAAAATAAAGCAATTTAGAGAACAACATCCAGCAATTTATCAAAATTTAATCCTCCGTATAACACACCCTAATTGAAGATGTACATTTACAAAATCAATTAAGAACCATCCACATACATGCTAGAACGAAATTATGTTTAATATGATCAACAATATATAAACAGAAAATTTGTAGATAAAATGGCTCTGTTTCACCATGTGTAGATAACTGAACCCTTTGTGTTTTTCTATTTAAATTGCAAACCACGATATCGATACAACACATTTGAGCATGTACATGTAGAGTAAACTAAGTAGTAATTAATCGCCAAAATTTGAACACCATCGAAGACACCAACACTTAAAATAAACAACATCCAACCTTTTTAATGGAAAACAAATGGGATTTTGTAGCAAAAAAAGTCCAATTTAAAAAACTGCACAATCGAATCTCCACACACATGCAACTCAGCAAAATCCAACTCCTAAAGATAAAGCGACTTCCAATCTCTAACAATTGCAACTTCCAATCCCTACTTTCAGCAACGTCCAAGTTCCAACTGTATCAACTCACCAAAATTAAGCAATTTAGAGAACAACATCCAACAATTTATCAAAATTTAATCTACCATAGAACATACCCTAATTGAACATGTACATTCACAAAATCAATTAAGAACCATCCACTTACCTGTTACAGTCGTTTGAGAATGCTTGTAGAACTGAAGTCGGCGTCTGAACTGAAGGAGACCTGTCCATGCCTCTAGCAAACAGGGATGGCCTTCACGTGGCGGCGTTGAGTGTATCAGACAATACAACTGGTTGACGCAAATGGTTGTTGTTGCATGCGTGGCGGAGACGCAATTGAAACCTCTGGAAGAGAGCCGTTGATGATGCACCGTCGTCGTTGGGAGGGTGTGCCGTCGCTGGGGATGTGCCGTCGTTGGGGATGGTGCTCGCGGTGGGTGCTACGCCACCGTGTGGGATGGTGTTCGTGCTTGCTGATGCGCCGCCGTGAGACAAGGTATACGATGGCTTTGAGGTAGAGGGTGAGAATCGGTGGGAGTAGAAGGTGTTGGGGTGCAACGGTAAAATTTGAAAAATTAGGGTTACAGCTGAGTAATTTAGGGGATGATTTTTGGTAAATTGGACTTTGGGGTCCAATCCAAAAAATATTGTTAGAAGTTGGCTGATCCCACTCTTGATTCCCTAGCAGAATTCTTTTCAAATGTCATTGGCCTAAAATAGTGAAAAGGGCCAGCTGCTTCCATGACAAAAAAAGCTTTGTTAGTTCATTTAATTACCTCACGAATTTTTTTTCCTACATGATAAAAAAAAAATAGAATCACTTTTTATGGACTAAGTTGAGAATAATTTTGTCTTAGTTCATGGTTTATAGAAGTAGAAAACGCTCTAATAAAAATAAGCTAATAAAAAAAGTATATAAATTAATATTTTTTATTAAAAATTTAAATTGATAAAAAAAAGACATTTTTAAAAACCTTCTGAACAAAGATGGGTTATTTTTTGCTATTGGAGCTCTATTAATTTAAAAAAAAATTCTAGAAGATATAAATATATACTGTTAGAACCCTTTCTTAGTATTTTCTGTATTCTATGGACATCCCATGTCCTAGAAAAACAAAACCCATATCATGCAGCATTTTACTTGGGATTAAAATTCTAATATATATTTGTTAAAGTTAATCTATTGATGCTTATCTAATTTTGATTCTATTTAATATCATTTGGAAGACTTGTAAAAGCAAATGGTCGGGTGATGAGGGTGCTTTAACATATGTAAAAAACATTTAGACTATGTTCGAGACATGAATTTTGGTATTCGTATTTCTGAAGTGATTCTTATTTTGCACAAGAGAGTTTATACAATCTGTTATTACTAGTAGATTATTAAGAGTTGAATATCATATATTTATTTAGCACTTAGATATATGAATTATGTTATAGGGGCTATATTTGTGTTGTGCATGGTAATATTTACTCTTTATATACAGATATATGAATTATGAATTAGATGAACAATGAATTAGATCTATGATTGTATAAATATATTTTTATGCAAAAAGTTTTATTGAAAAGGAAATTTTTTATTGATATTATAGTGTTTATATACATAAAAATTGTTATTTAGAATAGAAATAAGTTTTATAATAATTAATAAAAAAAATTTTGATGTTGAAGAAATTATGACAGTTTATAACATTCACTAAATATAAAAAAAAAAGTAGTCACATAAATTAGTAACTCAGTGACGGTTTAAAATAGTCACTAAATATAAAAAATTGTCACAGAAACTAGTAATTTAGTGACAGTTTTAGATTGTCGCTAAAAATTTTGTAACAATTTAAAATAGTCAGAAATATAAAAAAATTGTCACAGAATTTAATAATTTAACGATGATTTTAAACCGTCGTGAAATACAACACAAAAACATGTAGACAAGTGTTATAAATTAGTGACAGTTTTATAGCTCAAAAATCGTCACAAATAATTTAGTAACACTCCTTACTAACTAGTGGTCCAAAACCATCACTATGTTAGTTGGTGATGCTCAAATTCGTAACACTTCTTTTAACCGTCTCGAAAATATTTAGTGACGGTTAAAATTTTCGCCAAACATTAAAAAAAACTATCACAAAAATACTGTTTTATTGTAGTAATACATGTGAATGATTATATCTGTAGCAAACTAATTATAAATGAAATTTTTGTGCATTGTTTTCTAAGAGGAGGGAAGTAATAAAAACTTAAAAAGAAAAGAATTTGTTGGTTAGATGTATAAAACTTGACATGATATATAGAGGAAAATTATCTTTATCAAAAAACCCTTAAAATTTCAATATCCAAAGAATAGAAAAAACAATTTATTACTTAAAAGTTTTATATTAAATTTTTATAATGATATTTTTTATTGGAAATTTAATAATAATATTTATTGAGATACGGTCCACTAATGTAAATATCTTACATCAAATTTGAACCATAGAAAGTGAGGATGTATATGTATGAATATATAAAAATACGTCATATCTTTTTTCTTGCATGTGTGAACGTCTAAAAGTTCCTCCTTTTCCTATTAGTGTTGGACTAACTAACTATTGAGTTGAGTGCATGCAACGTAGATAATGTTCGCCAATAATTTCCATTCACATCACTATGAAGCATTACTATTAATTCTTCTATATATGTGTTGCTGAATGATTATATATAAAGTTTGAAGTGATTGCTTGCCACCTTAGTCATTAATAGTAGTAAGAATAGTAGTACATTTATCGTATTTGTTTTCTGTTCATATTGCTATGATTCTTCAAGTACAACGTTATCTGTTGTGGGTCTCTTATTGGTTGATTTTCTGGATGCACCATGCAACATAGTGTGGTCACTTTGATTTCCCCTTATGCTGCAATGATGAGATATTTTGTTTGTTTCTTTACCTAACTTAATGCTGAAAATCTTGACACTGTACAAGTCTATTGCCATAATTTTGTTATTTTTAATATTTGAGCTCAAAATTTAGGATTTTTATCTAAATAAAATTTGGTTATGCAAAAGTTTTCTTCCAATATTTATATAAATCGTTCTAGTCATTTATTTGTACTTTAGGTTATTTCGTAAAAGGTAGCATTTTTAGAGGATTTATAAATTAAAATTCATTTAAAAAAAAATACATAAATCATTCTAAGATAATAAACTTCAGAAAATAAATATAAATTGTCCTAGAGCAAGACAATTAATGTTTGAACGAAAAAAAAATAATTGGCTGAAACGATTTATTTGTTCAGACTTTTAGTAAACCACAAAGCGTGCGACAATTCGAAGAGAGTAACCACAAAAAACTGAGACAACTTATGAAAAGAAGAGAACTACAATACCAATTTTTGTATTTTGTAACTATCAATTGGCCATCAATAATATTTTTAATGGTGTGAAATTAAATTTAATGGTGTGAGATCATTCAATTTTTTTTTATGGTTAAATACTGGCTAACTTTTTAAAAAGTTGCTAACCCCTAGACTTTTTCAAGAATGAAATTAAAATGATAACTAGCAATAAAGGAGAAGATATGTATCGCTTAAATGGTATTACGCATGTAATTGAATTGGTGAATACTATCTAACTCCTCTAAAATAACATGTAAGTTACTACCTTTCATGATGTGTTAAATTTAATTGATTATTATCTTAACCATAGTTGGGTTATTTTGTAATTTATTATTTGAGATGGGTAATGGTATAATTTCTTAAAATATCAAAACTCCACTCCCGTTAATTGAAGCACATTTCCACTCCTTCATTCTTTCTTCATCGCGTAGCTTCGGTCATTTCAAGTATCGATGGCCATTGCCGTCGTGATAAGAAGCGCTGACGTCGTTGAATTCCCGTCCTTCCTAGTATAGCCAGTGCCGATGTCATTGCTATCTCCTGTCTTCTTACTCGATCCCTTTTTTTACCGTGGATCACTCCTTACCAACATAATTAATAGTTAGTTTGGTTATTAATTTTTTTAAAAAAATATATCTTTATTTAATTACATAATGGAACATATATTTATATGTAAAATATAATATAATAAAATAAATCTATTCAGAGTACTTAAAATATAATTAAAATCATGAACATATAAATATAATAGTAAAATTTGTATTCTAAACAAGTAAACATATGCTTTATCATACATAATTTTTTTTTTTATCAAAGAAAGGAGACTCGAACCCGCAACCTCTTAATTGAGTATGGGGAGATTATGCCATTTGAGCTATTGCTCATTGTTAAAAATGAAATAAATTGTTAAAATTAATAACACAAATTTAAAATGATAATTCTCATATTTTTTTTATTGATTGTTCATAATGAAATAAAATTAGTATCTATTTTGGAGATTGATACTTTGTCTAGATTTTAGGTTTAACATTTTGTGAGAATGTTGAGATTATTGCATGAATATTTTGGATGTCATAGTTGCTAAATTAGAAATTTCACGTTAAATATTAAGAATAATAACAAAAGCTTCTAATTGAGTTATTGTATGTTAATAATTTAGTTTATACAATTTTTTGAATACTCTAACTATATATTATTTGTTCTTATTATTATTTTTTATATTGAGTGTGCTTTGTGTATATAATAATAATACATAAATGCATAGAAAAAATTTAATGTTATTGTCTCAACAATAAATTCTACTTTTATTATCTTAATATTCTTAACATTACACCAAACATAAGGAGTTGTATTCATAACTGGTGTCATACACCTAATAATTGAGAGTAAGGTAAAAATTTTATTTTTGTTTATAAAATTTTGGGTTGGTTTGCACTTTTTGTTCATTTGCCTCGCCCATGTAAAAGTTGTACACTATAATGAAAAAAAAAGCCCATTAAATAACACAAAAAGTTGGATCTGTGTCCCCTTTGTATCACTTTTTTTTTTTATAGTGTCTAAACACCAGGAATAATTTTCAGGTTTGCAACTATGTCAGTACATGAAATCCAACTATTATGTGCTAGTTTGGATTGACTTTTTTTAGTTAAAAAAAATATTTTTATTTGATTTAAAATTTATTTGGATATATATTTAAAAAATATTTTTATTAAAAAAATAAATTATTTTTTTTTTAAAAAAACTATCAATATAATGTTCAACAGATATTAATATAATGCCTTTATTTTAAGATTTCTCTTTCTTTTTTTCTTTTTTTTTTAGAAAAAAAAAGGGACAACAACATGTATAGAGTATAGACACATAGAATACATGAGACGGAGTAGTTTACATATTCAATAAGATTAACATGAAACCATGTCTAAAATAAGAGTGCATTTGTAAAAGATTTGAAGATTGTTAAAATCTTAAAAAATGTCTCATTTTAAAATCTCGAGCCACAAAATAAGGCATTAAAAATATGAAATAATATTTTTACTTTGTTTTAGTGTTATTGATTGAAAATATATGAAAAGGCTATTTTTACTTCTATAGTTCTATTATAGTTAAATACAATTTGAATTTTTTTTATATGAAAAAATTTCAAGTCCTGCAAACATATTATAGGTTTGCTCTATATAGACGTAACCTATGTTGTTAAAGGATAAATTTTATCAAAGAAATGATATTTTAATTTTTTTAAACTTTATTATAGTGTGTTTTAAAAAAATTTTAATTTAATGGTTCAACTAAATATCAACTAAAATATATTTTAATTTTAAATTGATACTACATTTTAAAAATAAAACCAACAAAAAAATATATTCATTATTTCCTTTTATAGAGATAGAATCTAGTTTAACTAACCAATTGTTTTCTAATTTTAGAAAATTATAAACGAGAGTTATTTTTAGAAAATAAAAACAAAAAAAAATTACAAACCAATTAGTTCTAAACCACCCAAACTAAAATAAAAAACATCAATATATGACAATTTGGAATTTTAAGGATTAATATCTAACAAATAAGGATGATATAGACTAAAATGGTCAATCAAAAAAAAATAAATTAATTTAGAGTTTTACTTAAATAATAATGCCTCAAGAGAATTTAAAATTAGCATTTTTTAAAATTATATTGACCTTCAAATCTCTTATAATTATTACAGGTATTCAAAATCATATAAAAGATTGGAAAATCCAATAACCAAACCTGAAAAATTGAATTTTTCTTGTTTCTTTGTTTAGGTTTGATTTTTGGTTCAATCGTAAAAAACTTAAATCAAATCAAGTATAGCCAAAAAAAAAAAGAAAAAAATATAAAAAGATAATAAAAAAATTAATCAACATGAATAGTAAAATAAAAAAATTAAAATTAAAATTATAAATTAGATTATTAATTAATTATTTTTAATTTTAGATTTTAAATTTTAGAAAATAAGAATTTACAATTAAATCAAATCACACTTTACTAAATTACTCCCAACACTCGACGTCGTCGTTGCACTTCTCAGCTGTCTAGTTCGACGCCGCTCAGCCTCTCATCTTTCCGTTTGCCCTCCGTTGTGATGTGACATCGCGCTGCAGCAACCCCATGCATCTTCTTTTCTGTTGTCCACCCACCGCCGGTCGTACAGGTCCTATGGTAGCCTCACCGTGTGCAGTAGTGTTGTGGACGTCTAGCGCCATACATTCCAGAAGATACAAAGCACTACACGAAGCATGAAACGAGAAGCCAAGGCCCAATCTCCAATAGAGTCCGAAGATTCAATCTCTTTCTTTTATTATTATTCTTTTGTGAAGCCCATTGGAGTACAAGAATATAATTTACAATCATCCTAAATATATATTAAAATCAATCATTAAAATCAGTCATTAGTATAAAATATATATTAAAAATAAATTATATTATAGTTAATACAGTAAAAGATATATACTTTTAAAATATATATACAAAAAAAGTTATATATAAAATAAAAAAATGTGATTATTCTTGCATTTAAAGGAAACAGAAAAACAAAATGATGACCAATCTACTGAATCTAGTATAGCCTTGCAATATCAACTAGGGTTGACATCCCAAGATGCTAGTAACTCGCTTGGCACCTATAGTGAACATTTAATAAATTCTGTATAGATGGCAATTTTAGGGATGTACGCGGATCAAATTGGATATGGGCGAAAATTCGATTCGATCTGCACAATTTTGATTGGATTTGATCGGATATGATCTATGATACACGGACACTGACACAGACACGGACACGACACGACACAGAACACACCGACACGCGAATTTTAAAATTTTACATGACACGGAGACACGCATATATATAAAATATAAAGTATTTTTTAGATAAATTGTAATGATATTTAGATATTTTATTGATATTAAAATATAAATTAAAATTTTTAATTATTTTTAATGTCTTATTTTAATTATATCAAGTATTTAAAATATTTTTTGTTTTAATAAATAATAATATATATTATATCTAAATTTATTTTAAGAATATATGTTAAGAATAAGACTAGATACGCGGACACGTGATGGTATTTAGGTGTGTCCGGAGAAAAATTTTTTATTTTTTATTAAGACACGGTTGGACACAGCAGACACGCGTGTCGGACGAGTGTCGGTGAGTGTCGTGTCCGAAATGTGTCCGACACGCGGATACGATAACTCAGCGAAGTGTACGTGCTTCATAGGATATGATATCCGCGTTTTTAGTGTCAGATCCGATTCGATCCGCACATTTGCAGATCGGATCGGATATCGGATATATCCGCATAATTGAATCTTTTCTTTTTAATCATATTTTTATGTAAAAGAAATTCAATAAAAATATTTCTTTCACATTTTTAAACCTATTTATTCCTAAAATATTTTTTATCAAACTTTTTTTAAATAACAAAAATAAAATAAACCAATATATGAATAATAACTACTAACTAAAACATACAAACAGGTAAATATAATACCAAATATATATATATATATTATTTTTTTAATTATTATTGTGCGGATCTGCAGATCCGCGAATCGAATACGCGGATGCTGAGCAGATATCCGCGATCCGATCCGTAAAGAGTGCGGATCGAATCCTGTTCTTGCAAGGAACCTTGCTCCGAGATATAGGTTGGATGCAGCTGGAACGGTGTCTGTGATGCCTTTCTTCTGTGCGCTACACCTTAAGATCCTTCTCAATCCGAGCAGTATGGAGTACATGCAAAAAGGACTCCGACACTCAAGTTAGTTCACAGATGCAATAATATAAAACCTTAATCTCAAGAACTATGTCTTGCTGTATACTGTTTTTTTTTTAATCTTTATTATGCCTCTATGTTTGTGATGATCCCTATTTATTATCTTTTGGGAGCACTCTGTTCATGCCGAGTTATGCGTTGAAGCCATGGAGGTGTGTTGTAATGGTTACTTTATAGAGATATTTTGGTTTTCGAATTAGGAGTTTCGAAATATAACCCTATTTGTCCAAGTGTCTCGGGTGCGAATCAAATCCTATCCGATCCGATCAGATTGCGGATCGGATCATATTCGTAATTTTTAAATCGGATGCAGATATTTATCGCATATTTACGGATACGATCCGATCTATAAACACTCCTAAATGACATTCATGTAACTCACGATTAACAAGTTTAATCACTTTCAATGACATAGATTCAAATTCCTCCAATATAACTCAAATCAAAATGAATTAAATATGTACCATTTGGTTAGTGTGATTATAATGCCTGTAACTTTTGTGGATCCTGTTGTTAGACTATAATTAGGATCAATTAGGATTAATTAGCATTATTTAGCATATCTGAATATTTATTATAGGAGATTACGTCTTTATTATTACAATTCTCTTAGTATCTATAAATACTATTTTATATTGTATCATTCCAGACAACTCGAATAGACAACTTGATTACACTCAATAATATACAAATCCTTCCTCAACTTTAGTCTCTTGTTTCTAACATGGTATCAGAGCCATGGTATCCTCCTTGAAGATGATAGGTTGTTTTCCTTGCGGTGAAATCACCGTAGTTTTTGTACTTTTTTTTCTATGCCATCTTTCTTTATCTTTTGTCACTCCTTTGATGCTTTTTCACCGCACCGACTAGCTTATTCTCTCCGCCTTGTGCCTTTTCGAGTCGAATAGTGATCAAACACCAATGTCATCCGCTGTTTTTCTATTCTCATGAAGATATCATATAGTTTTTGCTCTCTTTCGGCAGTTCCGTCTGTGTTTCTCTCGTGGCAGTTCCGTCTGCGTTCTCTTGTGGCAGTTCCATCTGCATTCTCTCGTAGCAGTTCCATCTGCGTTTCGTCTATGTTTCCTTGTGGCAATTACGTCTGCATTTCTTTGTGGCAGTTCCATCTGCGCTTCCTTCCGACAAGTGGCAGTTCCGTTTGCGCTTCCTTCCAACAAGCGGCAGTTCCGTCTGCGCTTTCCTTCCGACAAGCGGCAGTTCCGTCTGCGCTTCTTTGCAGCAGTTCCGTCTGCACCAGTTTTATCAGTTTATGCAGTTTTTTTTCTCCTTTTTTCCTTGTTTTAAATGAGTTTCAAACTCAAGTTGTCACTTGAGTTTTTGGGGATATTAGAATATAATTAGGATCAATTAGAATCAATTAGCATTATTTAGCATATCTGAATATTTATTATAGGAGATTACGTCTTTATTATTACGATTCTCTTAGTATTTATAAATACCCTTTTATATTATATCATTCCAAACAACTTGAATAGACAACTTAATGACACTTAATAATATACAAATCATTCCTCTAATTTAGTCTCTTGTTTTTAACACCTGTTTTATTAAATTTTGTTGATAAGGAACTCACACGAATCCTATTTTCTATTAAGAAATATATGATATAGGAAAGTGAGCCTAAAAAGAAATATAAAAAAAATTACATCGACCTTCTTTAGAAATATGTGTACCCATCCATTTAGACATAGAGTAGAATACACTGGATGAATTGTATCAAATTTCAGTTTTCAAATGTTGAACTTCAGAAATTCAAATGTGTTAGTTCTCTATCATCATTTTATCATTGCTTAATGAGCCAATTTTAGTATGATTTGTATTTCAAATTATTTAAGTTTCAAGTTAGTCATTTTAATACGGTGAAAACGCAATACAGTTGTTATTATATAGAGTTAATAGTTAAAAATTATTAGTTAATTTGATATGTTTAACTCATTTATTATCTAACAATTTTTTATTAATAACTTCACATGAAAACAATTACATGTGAGTCTTTAATATTATAATTTTTTATTTTTGCTATGTTGTAAAAGGTGAAATTAGAAATCTGATTTTAATATTATAAACTTTTAAATTTTTTATTTTGTAAAAGTGAAATTAGAAGATCTAATTTCAATTAATTTTTTTTTTTTAAAAAAAAAAACTTCAGGAAGACCGGAGACACCAATTTTTGCGGCCATGTTGTTGTGATGCACAAAGTGATGGATAATTGGACACATTCTTATCATTCACATATGGCTGCACAACATGTAAAAGAGAATAATTGCTAACCTTTTAATGATAAAAACGAGAGTTTAAGCAGTTTTTTTTGTTGGACTTGGGCCATGCCCAAGAACCCAAATCCGACATCCAAAACTACCCGACCCAGTTTCCAAAATGATGTTGCCTCAGTCACGAGCCCCCTGGCCGACGTTGCTGTGAATGAGACTGAGGGATGTATACGGTCCGGTCCAAAGATTCGGTTTGGGCTGGAAATGCTTTTGCAGATCTTGAACTGGTTCAGAAGTGTGAAGGTCACTGCTCTGCTCCTGCTCCTCTTCTCCTCGGCGCTGCTCCGCCTCTTCTTCCCCTGCTCCTTTTCTTCTCGGCGCTGGTGCTCTTTTGGTGAGGAAGGTCACAAGCCCTTGCTCAGCCACTCTTCTTCTTCTCGGCGCTGGTTCTGGTAATGCTTCTGAACTTTTTTTTTTTTTTCTAAACTAGGATTAAGGGCTGAGCTTTGTTATTATAATCTATAATGCTAGATTTGTTCAGAACTTATTATTATAATTTCTAAGGTTGATTTGTTGTTCTAAACTTCTGATTATTGTTGATTTGTTCTTTGTTTGGTTCTGATCTGTTTTGATTTTAATTACATATAATGGTGATTTGTTCTGAATTTATTAAAATATGTTCTGATTATTGTTGTTTTGTTCTCCTTGTTTGTTTTTTATATATTCTGATTTTAATTGAAACATGTTCTGATTATTGTTGATTTGTTATTCTTATTTGGTTCTGATTTGTTTTGATTATTGTTGATTTGTTCTGATTTTAATTAAAATATGTCAATGCTTATGTTTTGAAAATCGAACGGAGACCGATCGGTTGAACCAGTTTAACCGCAAACTAGCAACACTAATGATCCAGTCAGGCATGTAAAACCAGTAATCAGAAAATCGGCAAAAAACCGTTGAACCGGACGAAAACCGGCCGGTCGGACCGAACCGGAACCCGGCCGGTTTACACAAAAAGGGATGCTCATTCGTTTCTTTCTCCCTTTCCCCTTTTCTTTCTTTCCGTCAGAGAAATCACTCAAACCCAACCACAAAACCCTTGCACTGTAATCCTGCACCACCGCCACGAGGAGTGGCATACTGCCGCCGTCCGTCGCACTCAAAGTTCGCCATCCGTCATCTAGCTTCCCTCGTGCTCCAAATCTTCAACCCCTGTTCGCTGTCACCGATCGCGGTTGCTTCCTCGAGCTCGGCGTCCGTCGTCTTTGTCTGCTCAGCCGCGCGTCCGTCGCCGTTTGTTTGCCGTTCACGCTCGCGTCTTCGTTCGCGTTCTTCGCCGTTCGCGTTCGCTCGGCGTTCACCGTTCGCGTTCGCTCGCTGTTCACCGTTCGAGTTCGCGTTCGTCTGGAAGCCACGTTGCTCTGCTTCAAACTCTGCGACCAACCCGTGCGCTCCACTCAGCCATCGGACTGCTCGCTTTTGTCCCCGCCGTGAGTTCCCTAAACCCGCCACCAGACAATACACTCAGACAACACCAATACTCTTCTTCAAACTCTGCAACTTCTGATTTCTATTACAGTAAGTAATTATTTGATTTGGTAGTGGTTTGGATTTTTTCATAAACAAATTAAAGTTACAATAGTTATGTTCTCTTCTCTATCACATTGAAATTAAGCTTTGAATTCTCTTATTTCGTTTTAATTTTACCGCACTCAACATGTTTGATGAAATGCTTTAACCATATTTCTAGTTGGTTTTATAATTTCTAGCTTTTAGAAACTTGGTAAGTTGATTGCATGTGAAATTAGAATAATTGGATCATAGTAATTAGGAAATTTTTGGCTGTACAAATAGCATCTTTGCAGAAAACATGTTAGCATGATGATTCCACTTGCATTAGTGTTCTTCTGGTAAATTTTTTAACTGTTATTGTGAACTTGTAAATTTGCTAATTGTTCTTGTGTTTTTCTGTTATTTTATTTTATTTTTTTTGTGATTTTCTGTTCTTGAATTTGTTAAGTTGATTTGCTAAATTGTTGGGCTGCTGTTGTTTTAATTTGTCAAATTGTTAGGTTGCTGCAACTTAATTTGTTGGATTTTCTATTTAGGTCTTGTTCTTGTTTATTTGCTAAATTGTTGTTGTGTATTTATTGTTTATTTGCTGGATATTGGTGATCATTGTCTTTGAGATTATTTACTATGCAGGTTTAGTGTCATCATTGTTTTGGAATGTTTTATAATGTACTAATGTTTGTTGCTGTTTTGTAATTGCTGGTTGCAGGTTTAGTGTGATTATTGGTTAATGTTTTGGTTTAGTGTTCTCTCTTTTCCAGATTTCCCTTCTCCCTGTATTTCTGCATGTTGCTGAATTGTTGTTGTTAATCATTGTGGTGAACTTTGTTAAAATTTGCACTGCCTATGTTACTGATTCACGGATTCATCCATCTCGTCATTATCATTGGCATGAACTCCGAACCAAAGCCCCAATTCTCTGGATAAAATTGTAATGAAAGCTTATTGGGACTTTTTCTTCTACTTAAGGTATGAATCAGAATGATGAGGCCAAGTTGTGAATACACAAGTGTCAACTGACTATAATATATATTGAATTTGTGACATTAGAAGGGTGTAATAATAACAATAATGGAGTCATGTTACTTGAATATTGAGGTTTAACATTTAAACTCTCAGCTTCTCAGCCCTGTTTGATTCTTCATCTCAGGCAATTGAATCGAATCAACCAGGCCTTCCTTTTCTTTTTCTTTTAGTTGATTCTTAATTTTTCTAATATATGTAGCTTTCTCAATCAAATGGATCAGATTATGTAGTTTTCTTGATTTGGGATATTTTCGGAGACGCATTAAAAGAGCTATTTTATTATTATTTTTGCTATAATAATATTCACATGTTCTGTATGCTTGTGATTGTTTCGGTGTTTACATTTTCTTTCCAAGTCACTTGCTGTGGTTGTTCTCTGAGTTAAGGCTTTGTGTGTGTGTGTGTGTGTGAGAATATGTGATAATGTTGAATGCTGTTGCATCTAATAGGAGTTCTTGGAGTACCCTCATCTTTGGTCCTTTATAATTTATTTATTATTTTATTCTAAAACGATTTTTCTGGTTGAACCACTGGTTGGACCGGTTGGACCAATAAACTAGTAAATCAGTAACTAAAGCAGTTTGATGACCGGTCTGATTTTCAGAACCTTGAATAATAATTATTGGTGATTTGTTGCTGAATACCATCTTCTTGGATTTTCTTTTTTACCAGCACTGTGTTCTAATGTTTGTGCATTGCTATTGATGAATTCAAGGGCAGCATGGGAGAATGAAGTTAGAGACAGAAAGTCTCAAAGATGTTAAATGCAATGATGGAAAAGAAAAAGAGAAGGTTCACTTTCTGTGCTGATAAATTGATTCGGCTGGTCTTGTAAGTTGACACAGTTACACAACTAATTCAGAGATACATGTACACATATTATAGATTCTTTGTTCCTTCCTCGTTCATCCTCAAGTTTGTTCACATAAAGGTTAGGAAAAGGTTGAGATGAGTGAGAGAAAGAAAGGCATAGAGAATTCAATAAGTTTTGGGATTGATATGACTAGCATTAGCATTTACATTTTGTGTCTCCTAGCATCTGGAATTGTGATTCATGGAGAGATTCAAGTTCAACTTTGGCTAGCAACTTCTTTGTAACCAATTATTAGTAAAAGCCCGGTTTTTACTCGGTATAATTGTGGCCCGAAAGTGTTTAGGTTTCATCGGGTTTAGGGCCGGGGTAGGGTCTATAAAATACGTCCGGTACATATTTAGGGCCGGGTTTGTGTTAGGGCAAACTCAGTTTCACCGGGCCCATGTACACCCCTCACTCCATCCCAAGGAGTCCCCGTTAGACCAAAAGCATTTGGATATCTTGAATTATTGCCCATGCTCTGCAGGGCCAACGAGCCCTGCCAAGGAAACCCAGGAACCCAGACCCCGATCCTGTGGATAGTGATGTTGAGAAACTGAAACTGAACTATGCCGAATCCAACCGGTTTGAATTGGTTCGGTTTGTTTTAACTGGTTCAAAAATTGAATCCAGTTTGTGGAAAATTGAACCAGCTAGACAAATAAATTTACACCCTTTTCTCCTAGGGTTTAGATCGCGCTTAACCTTCATATATCGAGTTTGGAATAGCCGCAGATCACTCTCTTGAAGCAAAGTGCTTAGTCCTTGGAATCCAAATGATCACAGTACAATGCTATTTCATATTCGTTTCGTGCTGCTAAATGTTGTTCTCGACTCATTTATATCTTCAGTTTTTTTTTTCTTTTATAATTTTATAATTTTTGTTCCTAATTTTTTGCAAGCTGGAAATTTTGGAGTCATCTTTACAGCGAGTTGGTTGTTCATTGATACCTTTCTCGTGTCTGAGGATGACGAAATTGTTTCAGATCCGTTGATGTTATTTTTCATTGGCCAAGGAATGATAATGGAATGTCACATTCCTTGTGCTTTTATTGCCAATGGTACATTTCACAGTTTCACTGTCTTTCCTGTAGTTTGTTCAATTCATTGCTTTTTGATACAATCCATTTTTTACTCTTGGATGCTGAGTTATGTTATTTGTATGCACTTTTTGTCTCATACAGCAAGCTGATGCACATTTTTCACTATCAGATGAGGTGGGAGATTTATTTGATATTGTTTCTATACCCAATCTAAGTGCAAAAGAATGTGGATATGCTTGATATGTGTGACATTAAGTGGTGCAAAGCATTTCTATGAAGTTCTTAATTTCCAATGCAGTAGTGATTTGGCTGAGAGAAAAAAGTCAAAGACTCATTTTAAACACATGATATTGCTATTTACATGTGAGCATTAATATACCCTTGTGGTTGTATTCATTGGCCATTGAGGGGTTCTTTATAATAATAATGCTCAAATTGAAGTTCTTTTGGAATTAGTCAGGCTTCTTGTGCTGTTATGAATGTGCTTGGAGTTTGGAATACATTCCCACATCTCATTTGTCAGTCTCTTTTGATGGACAAGTTTTTGTTTTTGTTTTTAAACAGATGATATTGCTATTTACATGTGAGCATTAATATACCCTTGTGGTTGTATTCATTGTGCATTGAGGGGTTCTTTATAATAATAATGCTCAAATTGAAGTTCTTTTGGAATTAGTCAGGCTTCTTGTGCTGTTATGAATGTGCTTGGAGTTTGGAATACATTCCCACATCTCATTTGTCAGTCTCTTTTGATGAACAAGTTTTTGTTTTTGTTTTTTTGTTTTTTTTTACCTAGCAAGCCATATATTTCAAGACTTAAGAAACACTGATATGTTAGCTCTCTAGCATAAGTGCACGAGCTAATTTTTGTATGAATTGAATTGGTGTCTTGGAATTTGCTAAAGTGCTTAGGGAGATTGGTTGATTTTTATATGGATGTCAATAGGCTTCAGCATACATGTTTCATGTGAAGTTTGGATTTTCCTGTTGTTTTATGATGCTAGATGAAGATATAATGGCATAATGCTTATTCCACCTATGTTCACCAAAATGGAAATTATATTACACATTTTTGTCACATATATAACAGTTTTTTGAAAGCTGATTGTTGTTGGATTGTTTGACAATCTGCAACATGGTTATCAAGCTTGAGAGTTAACATATATTTGTTGAGCTACTGCAGACTTGAATTGTGGACTCAGTCCTTATGCCGGATAGAATATACATTGACAAAAGCATTTGTAAATAAACATAATTATAGTACATAAAATTTTCATGATTTAACATTTTAACTTTATAATGAAGAGAACAGAAGACATAACTTACTAGCATCTTAATTGCTGCCTACCAAAATAAAATATCTTAAATTTTAAGCTCCTATGGATGCCTTCTTCAAAACTGAACAGAATACAACTGAAAAACATTAAAACATATAAAAGTCTAATAATCCCGATACATGTTGAACAAAATTAACCAGTACATTCCTAAAGAAAAACTATAGGTAAAATAGACTCCCAAACTTGTGTATAATTGAGTTTGATATAAAGACAATTTGTACACAAATTGATTTGCATTTTTGCTTTTTTTTTTTTATTTTTTTTTTTATTGTAGGAAAGCACATATCTTTTCTCTCCCCTTTCCACGCAACAATTAAGAGTTCATATAAGAATTTACTCCCCAAAGGTAGGAAAGTTTGACAACTCCAACCATTGTAATTTTCAAAGTGAGTCTGCACTTCAAGTAGAGTTAAGCGTTTGTGGGAATTTAAACTATGTACCCACAGAGCATGTTATGCATGTTGTGCTCTGTTCTTTGGAAAATGTATGTCATCTTGTCAAACTACATAAGTGAATCCTTTTACCACAATAAGTCATCCTTTATGTTCTGAATCATTTTTCAACTTAATTTGAACCTTTTTCTTTGTCAACACTTGATTTAGGCTTGTAAGTTACTGTTCTTGATATCAAGGCTGAGGGTTTCTTATCCTTCATGCTCTTTATCCTTTTGTTTGTGTTTATAATTTTATTTATTTATTTATTGCAGTTCTGTTCAAGGTCTTGATTGGAAAAGTTGAACAGAAAATAAACCTACTGCTTCTTCAGTGTTGATGTGGCCAAAGACATACAATTCTTTTGTAGAGGATTGTGTCTCATCTTAATTCAATTAGCTGGTGCTGTAGTAACTCCAAAGATCTTAAGTGAAACTTTTTGGTGGTTTACTTACGTGTACAGGTAAGGTCTTTTTCCATGTGAGCTCTTCTCTGTGTGTATGCGCACCCCTTTTATTATATCCAGTAAATGTCTGATACAACTTTTAAGCACTCGTTAAACAATCAGAATTTTAATGATTTATTTTAGAAAATGCAAATGGTGGTGTGCTTTGACTGAACAAACACTGCCTATATTTCATAGTTAACTAGCCTTGAATAGATATCCCAGTAATTTTGCCCCAAAAAAATGATGATTATTAGCATGATTATTGCCTTTTCTTTTGGGGTGAAAAAGAAGGAACATTAGTATGTCTTCTCAATTGGCCAAGTTGTCATCTATGAACTATGATGCAGGAGCTGAAAACAAATGGCATATGTGATTCATTGATCATTTAGTTAGTGATTCTCTAATCTTTCACCTGTTTCAAATTTGTGGTGTTACTCAGTATCTCCATGAAGACTTGGAGGCAATTTATTGGACTGTGTATATATTTGTTGGTGTGGAGTTCATTTATATCATCTCCTGTAAGCTATCTCATATCCTCTTAGTTAATTTGTCTCTTACTCTCTTCACTCTCCAATAGTATTTATTTTCCTATCAAAATAAAAATACATTACATGTTTGTTTAGTGCAATTTAGAATTTTAGATCATACCTATACAGATTTGTCAGTTGTGCTTGGTCTATTACCTTCTTGGTTTTGTACTTTTGTACCCTTTAAAGTGAGAATCTTGTAAATCAAGGAATGGGATCTACACTCAATGCAATATATTTATACAAATGGAAACAATTTTTTTTAATTTTTTCAGTGTAAGATTTCTCATTTTGGAGAATTCTAGTCCAAGTCACTTCTGATAGACAAAAGCAATAATCGAATTTTATGATTATTATCTTTGATACACACAAGAAAGAATTCAATGCAATCATGCTCGTGCTCATATGGACACCCACATCATGCCCTTGTTTTCTTTTAATTTTGGCAAATTGTGTTTTGCAATTCTAGATTGTGGATTCTGCAAATTCAAACTTCAACAGTGGAAATGACAGAACCTTTCATCCCATCAAGAAATTTGTGATGCAATCTTATTTTGACAGGCACATAGAATTACATGATTCAGTTTTTGATAATTTTATGTCTCAAGAAGACAATGTTGGTTTGTGTCAAGTGCTTCCAAAAAACCATGATTTTGTGCCAAGATTGTCAGTTCTGAAGCGAGAGCTTATTGGCGAAGGTTCTCATCGTCATGTGTCTACATTACTAAAATTTCAAGCTCGGCGATCAGAGTCTTCGTCCCAACTTCTAAGCTCCTCGTGTGACTTCATAATTATTGAAAGACTACCTACCGGTGTTTTTGCTGATCCATTTGAACTACAGCGACTTGTTCAGCGTGGTGGTATGTACTTTACATGCTTCAGAATAAAAAGGAAAAGAAATTCATAGTTTCAAGACTATCACTTTTTTTAAAAAAACCCTAATTTTTAGACACAAAAAAAAGGACTATCATTTTTTCATGCCAATAAACTTTTTTCTTTCCTTGCAGTCTTCAATGATGTTGATGTCTTTGGTGATACAAATCTGGAACTTCCTTCCTTCTTGTCTAATCGTTCTGCTGTTGAAATACATTTGGTTGTTGACCCAAATAAATTTCTAGAGCCAACTGATATCAAGATTGAGCTTCCATTGCATGCGCGATATCAAGTAAGAGGCTATTAAGTTCAATTACCCTTCTTTTTTAGTTCCATTTTCAATTAGCTCTGTGTAGTTATATATTTTTTAATCTAATGTTTAAAAAATAAAAGCTTATAGTCTTGCATTTGCTATGATATAAAGATGGGAAACTCATTGTCTTCTATTTGCGGTAAGACTCTACTGTTATCGGTTCTAGTAGTGTCGAGTGGCAATGGCATCCTTTCTTGTTTTGAAAGTTCTGGAAGCACCAATAAAATTTCAAAATATTTATTGTCCTCGTGGAATTTAACCCCATCTGAAAATGAGAAATGCTATTGAGTCAGAAAATATTTGTGGAAACCTTCAATAGAAATCATGAGTTATTGGATGAAATGAGGTGACAGTATCTACTTAGTCATTAATAATCAAATATCATATCTATTCATCAGGATAATTTAATTTTACTAGTAGTCTTAAAACTTCTAACATCTTCGTAGTTGTAACATGGAAAAGAACAAAAATTAGTTTTCTTTGAATATTAGACTATTCTTGTGTTGCCTAATTTTCTTTCGTTCCTTCTCCTTCTATTGCAGCCTCTAAATGAAAGTGGCTACTCCACAGTTGAACTTGGTATGCCTGATATTCTGGTGCGCTGCAGCACAAAGGAAAGGTCAGAAAATCAAAATTATTTCTTCAAATTGACCAACAATGATGCTGATGTTATGTATGAAGCTGATGTTCTTTGGAGAATTCCTTCTGGGAAAAAGGCACATTCTAACCTAGTCTTTGTCATTACATTTAGTGCAGCCTTGTTATCAACTCTTGTAATTGTTCTCTCGTCATTAGAATATTCTAAGAGCAGAGTGAGAAAAGATTCCAAGCAATCTTAGAAGTTCTTCCGCCAAGAATTCTGGGTATTGACTATAGTGTCTTGTCCCTTCTTTTATGGGTATTGACAAAGTTTAGGTGGCTTTAATATTGGTCAGTCAACCAAGGTCAGAGTATATGTCTGTGCTTATGAAAAGAGTGTTCATAGCAATGGAAAGGACTCGAATCCACATTCTTTTGAGATATGTTCTGAACATTGACTTCTTTGCTGACTCTCCTTGACAGTATATCTCGTCTATAATAACCCCCCAGGCATGATTTGGGTGAAAATTGCTATTACTACCCTTACAATGGCTAGGATGGATTTCTCTCTGTCTCTTCATCCGTGTTAATTCTTTGGGAATTCTTCGGCGAAGAGTGAAGATTCTAACTAAATTTGTAGACGATTTTTTTCTATTATAAAATGAGTAATCTTCACTCTTCATTGAAAGGTACAATAATGAATTGTCTATGGCCTGTCTTCTTATGCTACTGGTTCCAAACAAGGCCTAAAACTTCAACTTACAGCAATATTCTAATGGATGAACCGAATCTTATTAGGTTAGTAGTGGTGGGTCCTGTAATATGACAATCACAAAACTAGAGGTCACATTGCATCAAGAAGGTGTGCAAGTTCATGTATAATAATCCCATGAAGTCTCAAATGTTGTTACCAAATAGATTTTGATATAGTTTAGGCACCTTGACCTGTTGCATTATCAAAAAGTCAATTTCAATCTCTCTGGATCTCAAATCAATTTCTGATTCTGATCAATTTTGGGGGGTCAAAGTCTAATAATAGGTACTCTATTAGTTACTTCTAGATCCACATCAAAGAAGCAAACTCTAATACGAAGTCTAACAAATTAAAAAGGCTGAATTGAAATATCGATTGTCAATTAGCTGTTGAATTAAATTGGACTCAAGTCAGCTTAGAGTGTCACCCGTCTAAAATGTCTTAAAATGCACCACGTGAAACTCATGTATGATAATGAAGAATTAAGATAATAGAATGATTCACTGTTACGGAGTAGGTACTTCAGAAGCAAAATAATAGTGCATTATTTTCCATATTTCATGAAAGTAGCAGACCTAGGGTCTTTTCTTCTTTGACCTCTTAGGTTGAGGGAGAATCAAGATTGGTTTCAATAAAATAATTATATTAGTCGTTTGTAGTTATTATTAGGAAATTAGTTATCTATTATAAGAAGTTATATATATGCTCTCAATTATGACTCTCTCATGCATAATTTAAACTGTCACTTTCTATTAGGTCACACTATTATCTGAGCTTTTTGGGTATTAATCTCATTTTCAGCCTATATCTAATTATCGCCTTATGCCTTATACAAACATTTCACCCCCTATCACATCATTTATTATGATTCTATGAATTTGTTGAAACAAATTTCATTCTAAGATTTTGCAGAATTTTACTGTTGTACATCTTTTGGAGAAAATGTTTTAAATAAAAGAAGGAAAATCCTAAGTGCTTTCTTTTAAAAAATGCCTTTGAAATCTTCAATAGCAAAGCCAAACTAGCTTGGTCTATTTATGTATTGAAAAAATATAAATTATAAGAAAAAGAATACTCAAATCTTTTCCGATTCTTGAAGCACGTTGTTATTTTACCAAAAAAAAAAAGTGTATAGAATTTCATATAATCTAAATTTTACGAGAGGAAGAATAAACAAAAGTACATATGAATTTTCACGCGGTAAACTAATGTATATTTCAATATTTTAATCAGTTATGTGTACACACTGATATCAATCTCTTTTAATCATTTTTACTCTTTTGTCGTCTGAGTAACTTTTCTGGTAATAGTGACTATCAGATAGCATGTTATTTGTCATGGTGGCTTTGTACAATGCGTGACTTGGATTTAATAAATAAAAATAAATACGAGGTTAAACGTTAAAATGAGATTTTTTAAAATCTTCTTCGCGTTAGTTCATATTGGAGATTTGTAAATCCTAACGTATCAAAATGTCAGAATATCAATGAAGAAAGAACATATCCTAAACTGGTGTAAGTGCTTGTGGTGGCTCCTCTTTTGCTCTAAAGAATAGAAAGAAGAAGTTCGACTACAACAACGGCAAGTGTTTGCATGGACTTGATGCAGTGGTGTTTGAGTCTGCGACAGAATGAAACCTAGGGAGATTGTTTCTTCATTGTCTGTTATGATGATTTCTTGTTCTGTTTATGATGATAAATACTATGCATCTTATGTGAAATGTTCTCGAATCTATGAATACTGAAGGTTGAATTGAAGTGTAATTATTTTATTTTGGCTAATGAAGTTGTTGATGCTAAAAAAAATTGGAAAATTTAGGAGAATAGTAAAAAAAGTAAATGGAAGTATTTAGAAGAAAGCAAATGGAAGGATGAAGAAGAGATGAAGAAGATGTTGCAAATAATTTATGGAATTAATCAAGAATTGAGGAATATTATAAAATGGGACTACACAATGGATGGAGCCACCATGACAAATAACATGCCACTTGATTGTCACTACTATCTGAAACATTACTTAGGTGATAGAAAGGTAAAATTACTTAGGTGATAGAAAGGTAAAAATGACTGACGGAACTTGATAGTGGTATTTATACTTGACTCATTAAAATAGAGTGTATACTAGTTCACAATGTGAAAATTTATGTGTATTTTTGTCCATTCTTCTTTTCACAAGAACTTAATATTCTGTGCAAAGCATTTAGACAGCGAGGACAACACAGCGTTATAATACTAATCTAACACACAAAAAACAATGCATAAATAAATTGGAATTAATACAACCAATAATTTAAAGAG
>NC_029790.2:132738607-132742711 GCF_000816755.2 Arachis ipaensis | reverse complement strand
AAGAACCTAAGATTGAGAAGTTTAAAAGTGGTAAAGGATACAATTTTTTTAAGAGAAAAGCTCTACATCCATGTAAAAGTTACATGGATGCTATCCATGTAAAAGTTACATGGATGCTATCCATGTAACTTTCACTCCACGCCCCCACACCTTGTTTGTTTTACACGCGCCATTTATAATTTATATAAATTTTTTATTTTGTTTTATCAACGTTTCTCAACGTAAACCTTCTCATACAACATAAACCTCTTTCATGTTCTTCTTCTTCAACTTAATTAAATTTGTTGTTCTCCTCTTTCGCGCTTTTCTTCTCTGCATTATGGATCTGGATTGATTCAATGCAATTATCTTCGTCGTTCATCTTCTTCTTCGTTTTCTTCTTCGATCTGCACTTTTGAATTGAAACAATGAATGAATCAACTTCAAATCAGTTGAATGAGTGTGATTTTGATGATTCTTCTCAAACGCATCAATTTGATGAGGTTTGGATTATTGAATTCTGAATCGAATTTAATGGAATGAAATTTCTAATTTTATTTGAAGTGAATTGAATGGACTGAGGTGTACATTTGAATTTAATTGAATTGAATTGATAATATGTAACTGTGAGTAATTGTGAGTGTCAGTAATTGTGAGTAACTCTAAGTAAATGTGAGTAACTTTTCGGTTCGGTCCACAGAAAGGAGTCTAACAAAAATTAGACCAATATGTTCTGTTTTCTTCCCTAAACACTATATAATTGTTTCACCGTAATTAAGATTTCGGTTCACCATAACTAAGATTTTGGTTCACCATGAGTACTGTGTTCGGTTCATTCTGCACTATTCAAAACTCTTCTTCCTCACCTTCTACTGCTTCTTCACCAGACCGCAGAAAGGAGTCTAACAAAAATTAGACCAATATGTTCTGTTTTTTTTCCTAAGCACTATATAATTGTTTCACCGTAATTAAGATTTCGGTTCACCATAACTAAGATTTCGATTCACCATGAGTATTGTGTTCGGTTCACCATGAGTACTATGTTCGGTTCATTCTGCACTATTCAAAACTCTTCTTCCTCACCTTCTACTGCTTCTTCACCAGAGAGAGAAGGAGGAAAAGACAAAAAAAATACAGCAGCAACAACAACAAAAGAATAACGATAGGGTTTCAGGGTTTAGGGTTTTAGGGTTTAGGGTTTATGGGTTCAGGGTTCAATGTACAGGGGTTCAGTTGTTTCAAACTTTTGGTTTGTCCTGTGTATTAATTTCGGTTCACCGTGTTCATAGTTGAGGGTTTAGGGTTTAGGGTTTAGGGTTCAGGGTTCAGGGTTTTAGGGGTTTAGGGTTTAGGATTTAGGATTTAGCATTTAGGGTTCAGAGTTCAGTGTTCAGGATTTGGGTTCAGGGTTTAGGATTTAGGGTTTAGGTTTTAGGGTGTAGGATTTAGGGTTTAGGTTTTAGAGTTTTAGGGATTTAGGGTTTAGGGGTTCAGGGTTCAGTGTTCATGGTTCTAGTTTTAGTGTTTAGGGTTTAGGGTTTAGGGTTTAGGGTTCAGTGTGTAGGGGTTCATAATTTTTTGGTAAACAGGAGAGCGATTTGGATTACTCTTCTGAAACGAATCAAACTAACAAAGTTTGGATTATTCAATTTTGAATCAAATTGAATGGAATGCAATTGCTAATTTGAATTGAATTAAATGGGGGGAGGTGTACTGAATTGAATTGAATTGAATTGATAATATGTAAATTATAGGCAGAGTTATTTGAATTTGATTTTATATAATGGATTATATTTCGTTCACTCAATACTATACAATTGTATTATTTTCGCTTCACCATGAGTACTGTGTTTGGTTCATTCTACACTATTCAAAACTCTTCTTTCTCACTTTCTACTGCTTCTTCACCAGAGAGAGAAGGAGGAAAAGAAAAAAAAAATACAGCAGCAACAACAACAAAAGAATGACGATAAAGAGAAAACACGTGAAAAAGAAGGAACGCGAAAAAAGGAGGAGAAGGAGAAACGCGAAGAAGAAGGCAAAGAAAAAGAAGACGCTCCGTGCGTAAACGAGTGTGAGAAGAAGAAGAAGAAGCGTAATGAGCGGGCGCGTGTTTTCACTTTCATTAATGCGCGTGACTCTATTCGGAATTGGGCCAACTTAGTTACATGATTACATGGATGTGTAGCGTGCTTTTTTTAAGAATTCTTTTCAAGATTTGAACCTTTATAAATGTCTCTCGAAAATTTTAAGAATTCTTTTCAAGATTTGAACCTTTATAAATGTCTCTCGAAAAAAATAAATTTCTGAGAAGTTCTATTCACAGGAATTTTCTCACATTTATAAATATCGTTTTTTCCTTAGTGGTACTTTTGTAGATCCAAGCAATCTTCCCAGCCTGTTGAAAGCAAGCACGCCTTAACAATAATCATAATAAGTAATAATAATGAGTAGTTTGGAATGGTTAACTAATTTGAGTTTTCGGCTATATAGCCAATGGAAAGAACATATGAAAATGATGGTCCATGTCATGGAAGGCCAAATTCTTTGGTTCTGGACACCTTATGTATAATATTTTTTAATTTTATTATTTTTAATAGTGGCTTATTGGAAACCAAACCTAGTGATCACTTTTGCTATGCACACTACTTAGACCATATATGGAATTGACATATTCAAGTCCTTATGCGAAGCTAATTTTAATATTTCTTGGATAAAATGCCACACACCCCAACAAAAAGTGAAATAAATAAATAAATAAAGTGATGGTGATGTTACTCATACATATGCATATAACATGCATTAAGGATTCATATAGAAGGACAAATATGACACTTGGTGTCCTAGGAAAGCTGGGTATAGCAAAATCTTATCAAGTTTGACATTACATTATTAAAAGTCATATTTGATTATTTAAAAACACTTTATACTCGATGCTTAGAGTTCTAGAGTAGGATTTTAGGTGTACTAATTAAGAACGATAAAATTATTTAAAACAAGTTCAAAACAAGATGTGAATCACTTTTAATTTTTAAACCCTTCTTTTTAGCCATTTTTTTTTTTAAAAGGAGTGGGGTTTGAAATTCTATTAGGTAGCGTTTGGTGGAGAGACAGAAACTGAAAGATTGAGACTGAGAAACAGAAACTAAGAGACAGAGATAGAAATAAATCTCAGTATTCTGTTTGGTGCAAAGTGGGAGACATAAATTAAAATAAAAATAAAATTTTAATTTAATTTGTACAAAAGGTAAAATTAGAATTAATTAATTGAAATGAGAGTATTTTAAGTATAAAATATTATTAAAGTTTCAATCTCTATCTCTAAAAATTTCAGTCCCCTATGTCCTTACTTTTTGGAGGTACTGAAATACTAAAATTTTAGGGACTGGACAGAAATTTTAGTAGCAGTCTTTAAGCCAACAAACATAATACTGAGTATCAATCTCTCAATCTCTGTCCCAGTACCTCAAAACAAACACTACCTTATGCGATTGTTCTAAATTAGAACAACTTCATAATGAAAATTGACAATATGCTAAAAATTGTTTGAAAAATTAATGATATTAAACTTTATAACTTCACTAAAGTTCTCGTTTTAGTTAAAAATCAGAACGAAATACATTGTAAATTAAAGTACTTTACCACATTTTTTTTATTAATCCAAATATCTTCATTATTTATGCGATCATCAAAAGTTAACTAAAATATATAGCATTCCAATTTCCTTCTCAACATCACTGAAAACCTAACCATTCTTTTATTTTAGGTAAATGAAAACTTAACAATTTGATTCATGTATGTATGCATGATTTTGTTGCAAAAATTACAAATATAAATTAACAGCTAGTGTTTCATGAGAAGTAAAGTTGTATAAGCAGGAAGATGCCAACAGGGAAAAGAGAAAGAAGATTCATCCAAGATTTGGTAGCAGCACGTGTGGAAGACAATTTGACGGCGTGTCCCTCAAAATCTTAATATACTAATTATATATTCATTTTCAACCACAAAATATCATTAATAATAATTTTGCTTTTGGAGCACCGAGCTAGCAGCACTAAGAAATGCAACAGCAACTAGCACAACAGGAAAATAAATAAATAAATAAATAATAAGAAGATTTTAACA
>NC_029790.2:132728436-132738582 GCF_000816755.2 Arachis ipaensis | reverse complement strand
TAATATGTTTGACTATATTTTATCCGTCAAACACAATTTTATTAGTATTTCATACCTATAAATAAGCACCACGTATAGGTTGTTATGTTGTGTGCAATTTGTGTTTTCTTGATTTTTTTTATTCTAAAAGTTTAATTTCTGTGTAAGTATAAAAAAATAATTTTACACTATTTTTTAATTATATATAATAATATATTAATAAAAACATTTAAATCAATGAGTGTCAAATATTTTCGTTAAAATAATAATAATGCGTAATCAAATATTTGTATACAATGAAAGATTTTTTTTTTTTTTTAAGTTTTGGGATGGGAGTGGATATATAGTGGCCACAGAGCACACAGGCAGGTAGTAACCAGTAACCACAAAGCACGCTTCCTGCTTCTTAGTTGCCACAAAAGTCATCAATAGTGTGTCAAAATCGAAAATGAATTTCTCTCACCATTTATTTATTGATTTTTATTTCTTAAAATAGTACACGTTTATTTAACTAGTATTCTAAGGACAATATTAGTTAAACGAAAAATAACTAACTTTAGTCGATGGAATTATTAGTTTATTCGTCTGTTTAAGTAATGTTACATTTTAGATATTATCTTGTATATATAGTAATTTATGGACTAACAAAATTTTTTTTAATTGAGTTTATATTGCAGCAAATTAGTCTTTTAATTATAGGTTTTAAACTTGAATTTTAAAATTAAAAAATGATAAAAAGACTTCTATTTGTCTTTTTTTATGCTATTTAATTTCTGTAGTTGAGTCGATTATTCGGATAATAAAATTCAAATGATGATAATTTTGCCTAAATAAAATAAAAAAAGTGTATTACATTTTTGATAGAGTAAATCAGTAAAAGTTTAAAATATTGAAAAAAAAAATATTTAATCAACTAGCAAAACCCTAGCTAATCATCATGCATATTCTTTAAGCCATCGAAGGCACTATATCTTATCATCATGCATGCATACTCTATAAGGCTGTGTTTGTTTACAAAGTAGACAGGATACCGAGACAGGGACACTAAGACACAAAATTGTGTTTGACAGAGGAGACATGGGCAGAGACAATGTGTCCAGAGACACTGAATTAGTGTATTTTGTGTCCATCCTGACAGGAAGGACATAGAGACACTAACAAGGGACACAACTTATTTTTTATTTTTTCTTTCATTATTCTTGTTAATTTTTCATTGTTATATTTTTCATTTCAAATTTTTTGAATAAAAAAATGAGAATAAATTAAATTTTCATAATTTGTTATAGTTTATCACCAAACAGAATACAAGAACACAAAATTTTATGTTTTTGTCCATCAGTGTCTTGTCCTGTCATGTTCTCAGTGTCTTGTCCTGTCCTATTCTTAGAAGCAGACGCAGCCTAAATTCTTCGAATATCTTTTTGATCTCTTGTTTTCTAGTTTAATTTTCTCTCTTTAATTATTTGTTAGGAGAAATAATATTGATGGATCACTAATTCAACTTGCTCAATAGTAAATATGTATATATACAATCGGTGAATCTTACTTTGTCACATCAAAATTAATATGTCAACTCAATTATTTCCTTGCTATAATTAGTTTATTTATTTTTCTTCGAAATTTTCAACATATTGAAATTTTTGTCTAAATAGATTAATTAATACGATTTAAGTCATTTGGACTTTGAAATTGTTGGAAGAATTATTTCCTCACGAGGAAGAATAATCTATACTGGTGTAAGTGCAAGTTAAAGAGTCAAACAATTGAAAATTACATCACATATATTATGTAAATTGACATTTTAAGTTTGGATATCCTCTACTTTTCCATTCTATATGAACAATGATAAAATATATGGTGATAATCTACAAGAAAGCGATATATAATGCACGTACCAAACGCACTTAGCTTGTGCCACTAAAATAAAATTCTTCACAAGAAGTATATAAATTTTGCATCATAATCTTTGGAATTCGTATAAATTAGGGTTAAATAAGATTTTGGTTTTTAAGGTATAGACTGAAAATTTATTTCGTTCTTAATTTTTTTTTGTATACAAAATCGTCCCTAAGATCCAATTGATTTTAAAATCGTCCTTTGGACAATTATACCCTCACCTCACCCTATCACCATCTCACTTACCTGTCCCTCTCGATTCTGCTCTGCTTCTCGGCTTCTCCTCTCCTTCGCCCCTTCCCTTCTTTCTTTCTCTCTTTTTCAAAGAATCACAAAGAAAACAAAGACAAACAACAAATTTCAACTTCAACTTCAACATCTCCAGCAACCAATTCATTGGCCACTTCCATTGAAACTGCGTACTCTCCAACAATGGGAGTTTCAAAACAGAACCCGCAAACAAGGAAACAGCGAATAACAATAGAAGTTTTAAATCAACAAGCAGAAATAAAGCAAAAATAAACAACAAAATTTGCATTTCAAAGAACAACAAAATCAACAAAGCAATAAGCAGAAATGAAAAAAATTTACAGTTCACAGCATTAACAAGAAGTAGAAAATAGAAGCAACATTAGAAGCAGAAAAAATACAAGCAGAAACAGAATTGAAAATAGAAGCAGAAGCATAATTGAAAACAGAAATAACAACACAAACATAAGCAGAATCTGAAGCATAAAAAACAGAAGCAAAAAAAATAGAAATAGAAGAATAATGGATTAACAAAATAAAAAACAGAATCATAATTGGAAATAATGTGATTAACAATGGATTAACATAATCAGAATTGGAAACAATAGATTAACAAAATTAGAATTAATGTGATTAACAATGTAAATCAGAAATAAAAGCAGAATTGGAACCCTAAGCAGCGGCGCGGAGCAGTCACCATCGATGAGAGAGCGGAGCGAGAAAGGGCAAAGAGGAAGAACAGATCGGAGAAGGAGAAGGGGGGCTGCTGTGCCATCGCTGAGCTTCTAACGCCGTTGCCAAACTGCCGCCGTTGAATTCACCAAGAAGGACGATGAAGACAACGAATTCGGAAGAAAGCCATCACCGAGCTTCTAACGCCGTTGAGTTCAGCAAAAAGAAGAACGACGAAGACAATGAATTCGGGCAATTTTATTTACAAAAAAAGGTTAGGGACAAAAAATTTTTTTGGCCTATACCTTAAGGACCAAAATCGTAAATCGTACTTCAAATTGAGTAATTCAATTATATATATATATAACATAATCTATTATTAACAAATTTAGCAGCACTACAATAAAAATCACTAATCACTTCGATAATATAATAATTACTAAATGTTTTATTTTATTTATATTTTTGTGTCAATTATATATTTGTTGTTATTATTATATGTTATAATGACAATTATATATTTTTTACTACTAATAAAAAGATATTTGTAAAAAGTGACAGCGCGAGAGAGAAAGGGGAGTAAAGCGGCTGCGCTAAAAGGAGAGAAAAGTGGAACCGTGGAAGGTGAAAGGCTAAGGTTGTGGTGGGTGTAAATGGGGTGGGATGTTTTTTGTTTTAGTGGACCTAAGGTGTAGCCCGTTATTTACGTTGTTTACATCTCCCACGTTGTCTACCTAGCAAAATTCTTAAAATATAAAATATATATTAAAATTAAATTAAATATAAATACAAAGTGATTAATTTTAATAACTGATTTTAAGGTGCATATAGTATTTTAAATTTAGAAAGGATATCTTTTGAACTATTTAGCTAAGAACAGATCTAATTATTCAAATTAATCACATTAATTGTATCTGTGTGCCCTTATGATTCCCGTAACTTCTCTTTGTTGTAGTGTATAATGAAGGATAAACTACCATTTTTATTCATGAATATTTAGAATATTGACAAATCTACCCACAAAAACAATTGACTTTCTACCTATGAAAGATAAATTTTAATTAACAAAACTACCTGAACCTTAAAAAAATTATTCAAAATTTCTAAACTATCCTTAACCTAGCTTACTTCACCCCCCAATCCCCATCTCTTCACAACCATCCTAATCCCCAATTTTTTTGCCACCATCACCCAAATCCTTCCTCTTCCAACTCTCATCCCTAACTCTTTACCATTGTCGTCGCCGCCAATTTTACCACCACCACATACATTGTTCTTGCCTGTGATTTTTTTCCCAAAGTCTACCCATTTTTTTCCCCAAATTCTATTCTATTCGATCATGTAGCATGCTAAAACAGAGAATTAATTGAATAATTACTATGCAAATGGGGTAAGAGAGCTTGTTGACAAATCTGGAATTGTTGGGGCCGCCGTAGAGGTGGTCGATGCCGATTTAATTGGCAAAGAGGGAGGTGACGCTTGTTGACGAATCTGGAAGCGTTGGTGCCACTATGGCGGTCGTCAACGTTGATTAGGCGGCGAAGTGGAATGAATGATTGATTTGTTGTGATTATTTGCAATAAAATTTGAGAACAGATATGTAGATTCTATGTTCTATATGCTGATTTTTTCCGTGTTAAACTTAATTATGTTTCTGTAAATTCCTATACAAGGAATATTGGGAATTCTTTCTTTCTTTGTCCTTTTTTTTTTTTTTTTTTTTTTTTCATTTTATAATTTTTAGTTAAGGGTAATTTGAGAATAAAATTTAAAATTTTGGTAAAAAGACAATTTTAAAACCAAGTTAAATCTTATGGCCAATTTTATTTACAAAAAAAGGTTAGGGACAAAAAATTTTTTTGGCCTATACCTTAAGGACCAAAATCGTACTTAACCATACAAATTGAGTAATTCAATTATATATATATATAACATAATCTATTATTAACAAATTTAGCAGCACTACAATAAAAATCACTTTTAATAGCGATAATATAATAATTACTAAATGTTTTATTTTATTTATATTTTTGTGTCAATTATATATTTGTTGTTATTATTATATGTTATAATGACAATTATATATTTTTTACTACTAATAAAAAGATCTTTGTCAACAATTATATAATTATTACTAAAATTTTTTAACAATAAAATATAAGACAATTAATATTTAATTGTCGATAAATAGGGCAAAAAACTAGAATAAGCTAAGGGAAGTTGCAAATTACCTAAATAAGCCAAAGTGAAATTCGTTTCAGCAATGAGCCAAACACTATTTTAATGCAATTCGAACCAGGGTGGTTCGAACTACAATCCTTAATAAATCGAACCAGGGTGGTTCGAATTAGGGTGAGAGAAACGTTGAACGTAATTCGAACCAGGGTGGTTCGAACTCAGAATCAATATAATTCGAACTGGGGTAGTTCGAATTATGCATTCGAAATGAACCCATGTAATTCGAACCACCCTGGTTCGAATTACCCTTGAAGTGGCTCCTTAGTAATTCGAACCAACCTGGTTCGAATTACTCGTGATTTGGGTATATAAGGAGTTCGAATCAGCCTCATTCGAACCATTCTTCCTTTGCCCTACCCCACCAAATTCCAGAGAAAACGACCCAGATTCTCTCCAACGAAGACCTGAACGGAATACTCTGCTGATGGGGGACGATCCGGCACGGTTATATCGCTTGGACGGAGTTGCTCATATAGCCGGGGTCATCAACGAGGAGGTTAGTACAGAATTAACTTCGTGCTAGCGCTATATGTGATTTAGTGGTTTTGCATGCGGGTTAGATGGTGGTTTATGTAGGAGATTTAGGTTAGTGGTTTATGTTAGTGGTTTATGTTTGTGGTTTATGTTAGTGGTTTATGTTAGTGGTTTATGTTAGTGGTTTAAGTTAGTGGTTTATGTTTGTGGTTTATGTTAGTGGTTTATGTTAGTGGTTTTATGTCAGTGGTTCTACTTAAGCTGTTCTATGTTAGCGGTTTAGTTGTGCGGTCTATTGGTTTGTTTTGCATGTGGTTCTTGTTGATGTATTTTGATGCGGTTTTACTTAGTATAATGTTTTGTTGATGATTTATCGTGTTGATGGTTTTTGGCGTTGTTTATTAAGCTGGTTCTAACATTGCCGTGCATTTCATGCGCAGCCTCAGCGATGCATCAGGAGCATGCGCCGGCAGCAGGGCATGCGACTGGATGACAGATACGTTCCGTACTTGCAGATGGCCGGTCTATACCATCTTGCAAGGCTGAACGATAGATGGTTCCGGTTAGACGAGGCCCTTGTCAGTGCATTCGTCGAGCGATGACGTCCAGAGACGCACACGTTTCATATGCCCTTCGGAGAGTGCACGATCACACTCCAGGACGTGGCATACCAGTTGGGTTTGCCAGTGGACGGGCGTTACGTTAGCGGCTGCCTATCAGAGTTCCATATATACATCCAGGGTGGGCGTCCAGCCTGGGAGTGGTTCCAAGAGTTGCTTGGAGTGATACCTCCTCCTAGCCAGGTTCAGAAGTACGCAGTGAACGAACTGCAGCTGGTTTCAGGAGACTTTTGGTGAGTGCCCCGAGGGAGCCGATGACGAGACTGTGCGCCGATATGCCCGTGCGTACATCATGATGTTGTTGGGCACGCAGCTGTTTGCGGACAAGTCCGGCAACCGCATTCACATCAGATGGCTTCCGTTTGTAGCTAGGCTGGAGGATATGGGGACCTACAGCTGGGGTTCTGCAGCACTGGCATGGTTGTACCGGTGCATGTGCCGAGTGGCGAACAGGAATGTTATCAAGCTAGCGGGCCCACTTCAGTTACTTCAGTCATGGATTTTCTGGCGATTTCCTCGGTTTAGGCCTGCAGGGTGCAGGGTTTGAGACGTTCAGCTGGCCATTGGCCTCCGACGGGTGTGTCCGGGTTGGCGACAGAGGCCACACCTCTTTGGCCGGTTCGGATCTGCCTTGTCCATATTCGTCCGTATCCTAGTGGATCTCGGACGACCCTCTCTCGCACGCCTCTTGGCAGGGTCCGGAATCACGGTGGGCTCGTCGTAAGGTGGCCAGAAGCCCTCCGGTATCGATGGTGTGAATCCCATCCGGTACACACTGAACACTGAACTAATCTGATACACGCTGTGAACATAAGAGGACCAGGTAACCCGTGAGTAGGCGCAGCATGCAAGTGCGTGCTGGCACGGGAAATGAAGCGCCTGGAAGTACCCGCAGTCACAGGTCCGAGAGGCAAGCGATACTCTGTAGCTACCCAACGAGAAAGAACCAGTAGGAGTGGTCTCTGCTACGGTGAATTCGGAGTTATCTCGGTCATACAAAGTCATCGTGAAGCACCTGGCCATCTTCAAGTTGGCCTCAATGGACTTCACCAAGTGCTGACTGAATTGTTGTCCGGTTCCCATCTGGGCCTCTGCCTCTCTCCCCTTGCGAACAAAGAGTTCCACAAGCCTACCATATGTTGCCTTCACCAGGGAGGATACAGGGAGATTTCTGACACCCTTGAGGATCGAGTTCACACACTCGGAGATATTCGTCGTCATGTGACCGAATCTCCGCCCCTCATCACGATGCTGAGTCCACAAGGAATAATCAATCTGGTTTGCCCACTCACACATCGTCGGGTCCTCAGACCGCAGAATATCAAACCAGTAATCAAACTCAACCTCGGTCTTTGCATACGCTGCATTCACTAGAAGCCTCCGTGCGTCCTTCCCCTTGAAGGTAAGGGCAAAGTTAGCCGCTACGTGTCGAATGCAGAATGCATGGTAGGCAGATGGAGGTAACCACCCTCCGTCAGGAGCCTCAAGCGCAGCCTTGATGCCGTTATGCCTGTCCGATATTACCAGCAGACCCGGCTGTGGTGTCACGTGCTGTCGAAGGTGGGAGAGAAAGAATGTCCACGACTCCGCATTCTCACCCTCGACTAGTGCGAACGCAACAGGTAGAATGTTGGAGTTCCCATCTTGTGCAATCGCGATCAGCAACGTTCCCCCGTACTTGCCATACAGATGTGTGCCGTCAATGCTGATTAGGGGCTTGCAATGACGGAATGCCTCGATGCACGGTGGAAAAGTCCAGAAAATTCTGTGAAAATATGCTTGAGACTCATCTACCTGTCCTCCAACTCGAACGGGGCTTGTCCTTAGGACTGCAACAGTACCAGGCATCGTCAGCTGGACTCCCAACACCCACCTAGGCAGCTCATTGTATGACTCATCCCAGTCACCGTAGATGAGGGCAACATCCTTCTGCTTCGCCATCCAGACCCTCCTGTAAGTCGGCCTAAACCCAAAGTGTGCTGTCGTGGCATTCAGGAGCACCTTGATGCTGACGGATGCATCAGCCCTAACCATTGGCATAATGAACGACGAAATCACATGATAATCCAAACTCCCGTGATCACTCGAGATGGATGTGGCCAGACAAGTGTGAGGTCCATTGTACCGTTTGACCTCCCAAATGCCCTTGCGCTGCCGGAGACTCAGTCGAATCAACCATGTGCACACATTCCCAAACTCAGAACACTTGCCCACATACCGACGATGATCAGACTCCACTACCTTGTACTGTACCCCTCGCCAGATGCTGTAAGTCTTCACACTTAACAGGGCCTCATCTTTATCCTGAAATTGCTGACCAACTTGGAACTTTGTCAGACCAGCAGTCCCTTCCGCATCTCTAGCTCCGAATCCAACAGAGTGCCCTGAAACCCCCTCCTGCCTCATGGCATCCAGGTCCAAAGAGGAAAAATGTGGTGGATACTGCTGTGTGCCAGAACTAGAACCACCGACCGCCAATGCAGGCTCAGTCGCTCCAACCTCATCGCCGCTGTCATCGTCAATTATATCCTGCTCGACGTCGTCCTCCTCTGCATCACCCAACAATCCGTCTCCGACGCCAACCGGTGGAACGCCCTGTAAAGCGTTCGACAGAATATCAAATGATCCTACCTCGTCGCCTACGCCGTCATTGAGATCAACATCAAAAGACGGGGAGGCGACAGGTTGGACTGCTGGCTCATACACAGGGACGGAGGAAGAAGCAACGGCAGGCCTGGAACTGGAACCGGCCGCCGTGGCTACAGTGGTGGTATTCCGGTTCGAACCCCCTGAGCTGGATACCACATCAACCAGCTTTGCCAACAATTTTGGTGTCCTCACCTCCGGAAACTGCCTCCGACAAAGAAACATGACTTGCAGGTCCTCATCACTGCCAATGGTGAAACAATCATACTTCACGGTATCCTGCAGGACTGTGATTGGAATGCGGTAGAAAAACTTCTTTACCCGCTTCGCACCTTCCAGACCAAGTTTTATCAGAACAAATCTAACAAGGTCATCATAGCTCGTCGTTGGATTCACGACAATACATAGAGGATCCTTATCTGTGAACTTCACACCGGAACGAGTTTTCCTCTTAATGGATCCTCTGTGGTGAATTAAAACAACAAAACTCTCCTCACTAGCCATCTTACACCCTCTAATGAGAGCAACTCACGTTTACAACCCTATATATACTGCTCTGTCTACCACTAAATCGAACCATACTGGTTCGAATTAGTTGTTGTGTAATTCGAACCAGCTTGGTTCGAATTACTTGATGCAGCATCTCTCCCTATAATTCGAACCAGTCTGGTTCGAATTATATGTTGCAGCTTCTCCCTAAGTAATTCGAACCAGCTTGGTTCGAATTACTTGAACCAACTACTCTTTCTATAATTCGAACTGGCTTGGTTCGAATTATTAATGATTCGAGTTCGAACCACATTGGTTCGAATTATATAAATATATGGTTTGGCTCATTGCTGAAACGAATTTCACTTTGGCTTATTTAGGTAATTTACAATTTTCCTTGGCTTATTTTAGTTTTTTGCCCCGATAAATATATTAGTGGTTATTTTTATTATTGTTAATAAAAATATAAATAACCGCTAAAAGCCTAAAAGTGATTTTTTTTTTAATGGTGATAGCTCAATTAATTATCCTAGATATATACTATGTAACATGATCTATTACTAACAAGAATTCAAAAAATAAAATCTTCCCACAAGACTAGATAACCATTATTTTTTTCTTGTTGATAATGATCTTATCTGCTCAAATGGAATTTCTTCCCACAAAATTAGCTAACCATGATTTTTTTTTTTTCTCTCTTTGTTAATATTGATCTTATCTGCTTAAATGGAATTTCCTCATTTCGTGCAAATTATTCATGTGCATAGTAGGACCGCACTAATCTTCAATTTCTGAAGTAATAAATATTATTATTTACTCTTTTTTCTTAAAAAAAAATCTATAAATTAAAATAATTGTTATTTTAAAATATCTTTAATATCAA
>NC_029790.2:132723895-132728391 GCF_000816755.2 Arachis ipaensis | reverse complement strand
AAAATAAATTTATTACTTTTCTTAATATATGTGTTTTTAAATAATTATTTTTAAAACAAATGAAGTACATAACAAAAAAGACATAGGAGGTTTGACTTCTTTAATGAGAAGAGATTTAGAGAGATAACACTGCCCTTAATTAGTTTTTGTTGTTGTAGTGATTAAACTCATTGACCCAATATAATGGAGACATTCCATAAAGGTATGTTTTTGCACATGAATTGAACTTTGCTATAAAGTTCATGAAAATGATCATACAAAGTTCAAAGCTTCAAATAATAATCCAAATAGCACCTTCATGCTTGTGATGGATTGTGTTCAAATAAAGGTGCTTTAATTTTTCACCCTTTGTCTCGACATTTATCATGGGAAAGTTGATAATACTCATTGCTCTTCATGCATGTAGCTAGCAACAAGTACTGTAGACACTTGTCATTCACATATTTGACAAAATTAATTAACTTCTTTTCTCTTTTCATTGCATTATCTTGTCATCTCAACTAATTTGTATTTGTATGATTCTCACATTTTTAGCCACCTAAAAATAATAGGCACATACCTAATTAAGTTATTCTTTTGCATTGATTAAAATAATAAATTTAAGCGGTTGTGATTCTTTAATTTTAATACACAATTAGTATACAAAAATTTTATATAAATAACCAACCGTGTATTATTACATTAGCAAGAATAATTAATTTTTGAATTTATTACTCAAAAAGTGATTTAAATGCTTAAATTTAACTAGATAATCGGATAAAATTTTTTATACAACCAATACATTAAAATTAAATTCTTTGATTTATAAATTTAAATGTTGAATTATAACTATTACTAAAAAAGAGAATTATACATAAAGTTTTAAGGTTTTAATTGATGTTTATCCAAAGTAACTTAACGATCGCAAATCTCAAACATATCATGAAATACTTTTTGCCAACATATATAAAACGTTAATCCCTAAAATATTTTATACTAGAGTTCAAACAAACCTTGTTGATCACCGATACATATCATAAACTTAATTGGCATGCATATAATAAGCACCGACTCATGAAAATTCTCTAATAAAAAAAAAAACTTAGTATTAGGAGATAAATTTCACTGTGATTATATTACAAAACATACCATAAACGAACCCTTGTAACGAATCATATATGCAATCACCATGCGTACAATACAATGTAATTTCATCATTCATAGTATATATATCCTAAACCCTAGTAACTAATAACAAACTATTTGATCCTGCTAGAAATAATGAATATCTAAATAAACTAAGCTAATTTTTTCATTTGCATTATTATGTTACTGGATTGGTCAAATAGTTAGTTCCCTCATTCGCTTAAGTAAGTATTGGGGGTTTGAATTCCGCCTTGTGCATGCAGTAACTTATTGGCCAACAGCAGACCCTTAAATGAAGTTTGAATCTGCGACGAATTAATTATTGGCCTGTCGAGTACCGTGGACAAAAAAAAAAGCTACTAGCTAATGTCATTCTCATCACTATTTACCAACTTACCATTACCACCATTCCTACCACTCTCCACAACCATTATCACTATTGTGATCATCCTTATTTTCTTTGATAATTAAAGCCTTCACTACCACCATTGCAACTAAATATGTTGTTGCTTTCATAGCTACTATATAATGTTCACTATTGATTCCACACAACACACACCCTTTAATTTCCATCACTATTGCTTTTCCAATTTCCCAAAAACGTGTACATGAAAGATTCTCCAAACATGAAATGAAGTCCTTGTATAATTAAATTGAAATTTCAGACCCACTAAGAAAATAAATGAAAAAAAAAATAGAAGGAGTGAGTCACTTATCATGATTTAACAGAATGAGGTAAGTAGAAAAAGGAAAATTTGCCTTTTATCTTTTTGGCACATGAAAGAATTGTTGCACATCATGAGGAATAAGGACACTATAGTGAATGAGGTACTCATACATAGGACAATGGCAAAACTAAAAGAGTGGGTTCTCCACAAAATTCTTAGTGGAATTAAGCCACGCTCAACTTAACTAGAAAACACCCTTCTTCAAATACTTCTACAATTGCATGGGTCCCACACATGACACACTTCCATCTTCAACCCTTTTCACCCTACTTTCATGCCAATGCCCAATGCCATTCTTTTTTCTAAAAAAATTTATTTTGCAATCAAATTCTATTTTATAGTATTTGTAAAGTCCCATATAAATTGGAAAGAATAATGAAGCATCCTCTCAAAAGCTATGGACACCTCTCTCTTCTTGACGCATTTTGATGGATGAATAAGGAGGATTTTGTTATTATTTCTACCATCAAGAATAAAATCGTAAAACTCAGAATGCCAAAACAAATAATATCTACAAGAGGGTTAACTGAAATATTTCAAATAGTATTAAAATTAGTATTCGAATCGATGTATCAACGTGGACATTGGACTCAACTAAGGAATGGAGTGTAAAATTCCACCATAATTGAAGAGAGAATAAAATATGTCTTAAAAGAGTATGAAAAATCTTACCATCATTTCTACCATCAAAAACAAATTCGTAAGGTCCAAAATATTAAAATGGATAATATTTACAAGTTGAGATGTTACAATAATATTTATTTTTATCAGTTCTATCATTTTGTGTATACTTTCATTTAAATTCTCAAACTTTCGTATATTTTTTTATCATTAGATTAAGTTGGAAGTCCATAATACTATATTTTCAATTATTGTTTCATATTCAACTAGTAGAGTCTAATTAAGCATTTGATTATAACGTGTTTGATTTTTGATAATATGTAATAAAAATATTTTGTTAAAAAATAGATTTAATTTAACAATTCAAAACCCTTATATATTAGCTAGCAAATAGAAACTCATTACTATTGACAATAAATAATGCAATTCCACTGAGAAACAATATACCATCACTACAACAATTTCGGCAGATAGCGACGAAAATTTTGCAGCGGTTTTAAGCAAAACGTCAACCTGCAACACATATAGCGACGGTTATTGGTTGGAGTTGCAATCAGGACTACATTTAGCGGCGATTTTTCTTGAACTGTCGCTATATTTTAATCAGGCTTGCATTTTGCGGCGTCTTTTCAAAAACCGCCGCTATATGTACCGTCGGGTGAGTTATTGTTTTACATTTTGCGGCGCTTTTGTTTAAACCGCCGCAAAATGCGTATTACCACGTATTGCAATGTTTCTTTAGTAATAACCATCTGAGTATAATCTAGTTAAGTAAACACTACTTTTTTAAGCTGCATATGTTTAAATCATTGTTACTTGAACTCGTAATACTTTTTCTACATTCGTTTTACGTAAAAAAAAATTCACAAGTTAAATAAGCTATATATGTTAACTCATGTGAACAAATTTACCAATAAGATTTTCTTGTTTACTTTATTGGCAATTAAATTTACATTCAAACATGGATGTAAAAGAAGAAAATAAAATCATACTCTGAACTAATTAAAAATCAAACATTTTCTAAAAATAATAATTATAAATATTTTCTATAAAATATTAAAAATAATAATTAAAAATATTTTCTACAAGTTGATTGAATGTACTCTTTATTGAATTCATTATGGATATTATTAAATGTACTCTTTATTGTACTCTTTATATACACTTGGATCATATATAAATAGATGTAAATTAATTCGATCTACTATGGTAAAAAATTAATTCGAAGCTGACCCATTCGAATTACTAAGGACGTCCTAGCGTGCATAATTCGAATCACCCTGATTCGAACTACCCTAAGACTACATGCAAGCATAATTCAAATTGGACAAATTCAAATTACAAGCATTACTACTAATTCGAATAGGACTAATTCAAATTAGTGTTGGTTTGTCTAATTCGAATGAGACTGATTCGAATTACATAAGAATGTGCTTTTAGGTAATGTTGGTAATGTTTTTCAATTTGGTAGAATTATGTAATTTGGTCCTCCATTTGATTTAATTGTTCATTTTACCCAATATATAAGGTGCATATAATAACTATGATTAGATATAAAGTATACAACAAAAAATTGTGTGGCAATCAAATGTGTTTATATGATATATATAATTATTAGCGCTATATACATCGAAGAGATATTTTGCTTGGTGGTAACATGACATTATTAAAGCTTTTCCTTCTTCCAGGTTCCAGATTCGAGCCCTACCTTCTTCGTTTGTGGAAGGTTTTACATAGTAGATATTCTAAGGTTCGAGCCCTACCTTCTTCGTTTGTGGAAGGTTTTACATAGTTGATATTCTACAGTGATCCACACGTTGTAGGTCTATTGGTGGAAGCGCGGGTTTAATGATTGAGTCGGTTGGACCACCGAACGGTCCGGTTCGATTATAATAACTATGAACGAAAATACTAAAATTTAGCGGCAGTTGCAAACCGCCACAAAATTGATAGACGTTTAGCGGCGATTATTCCAGTAGTTAGCTAAAACCGCCCCTAACCGTTTACCCGCAACTTATCTTC
>NC_029790.2:132719168-132723519 GCF_000816755.2 Arachis ipaensis | reverse complement strand
CTTTCACATTTTTTTAATTTTCTTTTCAACACCACTCTTAATATTGTCATATCTTTATTCTTCACTATCAATAGTCACTTTACAACTTAAAGCCTTAAACATTAAATCCTAATAACATTCACTACAAAAAAAATGTCACCCAACATTTCGTCAGTAATATCACGATAATATTAAAATGCTAGAAAATTACTAAAATAATAGACAACACGATTGTCGATTTTAATATTTTATTTTTAATATTTTTATTTTATTTTATCGTATTTTTGAAATAATAATTGACTCTGAGAAAAAATAAAATAAAAAAAATTGGGAATTTAAGATTGGGAGGAGGATTGACATGAATAGTACCCCCACTAGTAACACATACACAGAAACACATTGTGGGTGGTATTATCAAAGATTGGCTTGACCACAACACACCATATAAAATGAATGGGTGGTCACTCATATAATTAAATAAAAATATCCAACATGGTTGATGGGCCTACCAAATTATCCTTTGTATCCAATGAAACAATAACATGTGTATCCGCGTGGCACTTTTTGTTGCCCTCGTGTGCATGCTTTTGTGGGTCCCACCCACAATCAGCACCACCATTGCATGCACCAAAATTGGATCAAAAACCCCTTTAAATTTCATTGATTATATTCCTACCTCCAACAACTTTCCGCGCGTGCTAATTGGTGATTCCTACTTCTTCATTGTTCAAGCAGACACCCAAAAAGTTGTTTAAATTTGTCCACACATGCATAACAACAAGAACAACATCAATGTCTAACGTTAATGGATAAATATGATTATGGATTACCAGCTAGGCTTTGCCAATGGCAATGGCATATTTGTAGCCACCACCATAAAAGAGAAAACCAACCAGCACCATTCTAGTACATTGGTACACCAATGTGTACCACCAATCCTAGAGAGTTACATTGTTTTCGGGTATTAACAAATATCAAGTATAGATAAAATAAATTCTTTTTTTTATTATTATATTATTGGTTTCGAGTTTAAATTTTAGAAATGAGATATATCTATATGCAAAGACTGTTTGAATAATGTCATGAAATCACTTTGTCAAAAATTTAAACTGGAGGAGGTAACACATCTTTTAAGTAAGAACTTTTATTTTGGGTTTACTTAATTTTTTATATAGATTTTTTTATTTTTTTATTTATTTTATGTTTTTTTTTTTTTTTTGGTTCAACAAGGATTGAATTATGAACCTTTCGATAGTAAAAACTATAATATAATATCATGGAACCATTTTTTTAAAAACTTTACTAAACTAAGCCGACGTGAAATGTATCTAAGATCTATATTATCTTATAGATATTACATGTTCTAAGATTATGCAAAATATTAGGTTTTCTTCAACATTTTAAAATGTATATTTTTTGGTAGTTAATAACAATTGTTTGGAAGATTTATTTTATTGAAAAAAAATTGACTTTTAAAACTTAAATGTTGAAATTAAAAATTGTTTTGACATATTTTTTAATTTAGATGTAATTTTTTCTTTTTAAAAAATACTTTCAATTTCTACTTTGTATATGATCATAAGACGAAGTTTAACAAAGCCAATCTTTAAGTAGTTAGATATTTTGAAACTCCCAATATTAATAAGCTAAGGATGCGTTTAGTTTGTATTTTTATTTTTTGTCTATATTTTTAATATTTTTTATTTTTAAAGTTTTATAAAAAATAAAAATTTAAAACAAAAAAAATTATTATTTTTTTTTATAAAATTTAAAAATAAAAAATATTAAAAACGATTTAAGGTTTTTGTCATCAATTATTAAAATGAAACTAATACACATTGAGTAATGTAACACTCTAACTTTTAGCATGTCATGATCGTGCCAAAAGTAACGCATTATTAACCTGTTTTTCTTATTAACTATTTAATATTGAGCCTTTAGTTCGGTATCGCATTTCAGTTTTATAGAAAACTCCAAAAAATTATTTTTAGTAATTAAAATTACATATCAAAGATCTTTAAATAATAATAATCACATAATTATTAATAATAATAAGTGCTATACAAATAAATTCAATATAAAACTCGAATACAATACCTATCCATCTGGATAAAATAAAACTTAAAGCAACAAGGGTGAGGGAACTCTATAAAAAATAACAGGAATCACAAGTAAATTTACTACTCATCCGCAGCTTCATATTGAACCTTCGAGCCTGTCACTGAAAGGTGGAAGATTTTGGGGTGAGAACAAAACCACATGTTCTCAGTAGGGAATGGGAATGCCGTAAGAGTAATGAAATAAATTGCAAATAATTAACTTTATTCAATAAAACTATATTTTTATCAAACATTTTGAAAATACTTTTTACTATTACTTTATATAATTAATTACCTTCTTTAAATTCCGAACTTAAGACAAATCTCAATCACAACCTCAATACTTAGTCACCTCAATACACAAACTAATAGCATAAGAAACAGATCAACACACAAACAAATAGCAATAAGACAAACAATACAATCACAGAGAGACAAGATAAGCAAACACAATCAAATGTAAATGGGCAAACAATGATGATGCATGTCTAGTCCTATCGCAGGTAATGAGCTCATTTGTCGGTTTCGACCCGCACCCGACGCAATCCGACTCGCAAGTCAAATAAGGTATTCCAGCGGCATAACCTCTGCAAGGTCTCAAACCTTTGCAGGCGCTGATTCTCCAGCTGAAGTATGCCGAACATGACCTCTGCAAGTACTTGCAGGCGCTGATTCTCCAGCTGAAGCATGTGCCACTTTCTCCTGGAAGCCATTCCATACACACGGGCATCCCCGCACAATGATTCACATATAAAGCCCACAGCTTAACATTTTTCCATCGGCACCATAACCATTTACTTTTCATCACCCTCTCGTGACCTTTTAAACATTTCATAATCACACGTGCCATGTTCTTTTCTCATTCTTTCTTTTTCTTAACAAACCAAATGCATATCATAACTTAAAATAAAATCTCTTCTCAAAAAAGTGAATTTAAAAGATTATACTTTTCTTAATAAATCGGATTGAAAATAAATCTTTCCATAATAATTCAAAATCAAACAATATTCATAAATCAGATTGGCTTTTAAATAACGTCTTAAACAAAGTTTTGGAGTTTTATAAAAATTTCGGCAACATTTTCTCTAAAATTCGGAGTATGCCACTCTTTCAGGGTTCCAACCAAATTATTTCTAATTCTCAGAAAACATTTTTGATAACTCAAACGAATCAAATTCAGTACTAAAAATCTATTTTCAATTCTCACATATTATTTCCGATAAATCAGCAGGTCAAGTCCAATATCCAAAATATTTATAAATCTGAAAATCAAACTAGTTCTAATGTCAAAATCTTTTCTAACTCTCAATTTATTTTTTTAAAAACAAATATTTAATATAATATAATAACTAATAAATAATTAATTATTTAATTTTTAAAAATTTGGGGTGTTATAAGTAAAATTCTATCAAATTGCATTTTTACTTTGTAATATAGGGGTTACTTAAAGTGCACACTAAAAGAAGACTGTAACATTTAATTAAGTTGCATATAGTCTTAAAAACTAAAAACATTTAACTAGAAAAAAGTACATAATAGTAGTTTAAGTGCAATAATTTTGGCTATTGCAAAGGGCAGATACTGGTTGGTGAGGTCCAAATGCTGAATTTGGAGGGTGCATTAATGTGACACTGGCTGGTATGATTGTCGGTAACAGAATAATTACTTATGTCGCCACTTAATTATTCCATATACTATAGCTAGTGGATCATGCTATTAAAATATTCATAAATAATATTCATAATTTAATTTTATTCATCATGGAGTAGCTATAAAAGGAGAGTGCATCCCACTATTGGCACACCCCAACAACAAATACATACATTCTTAGACTAAATCAATTAAACATGGGTGAGGCTCCTCAACTTCTCTATGTTAATGGTTTCTCAAAATTTTGCCATGTAACTCAAAAAAACCATGCCAATGGTATTCTTCATAATAATAATAACCACCATGAGTTCTCAAGGTTTGGCCCTGAAAATCAACAAAAGAATGGAAGTAATGGTAACTATGATTCCTCATCATGGTATGAGGAAGTCATTGACGATGATCTCAAATGGTCCTTCAAACTCAATAGGTTCGTAATCTTTTATCTAATTTACTCTCTAATGCACACTCCAAATCAATTAATTAAGATATATATATACTTGTTTCGTTCTCTAGTATATGTCACTGTTACTTTTTATATATTAAATATAAGGTTTAATTATTATTTTTTTATAATTTTATCGGATTTTCAATTAGATTATTTTAATTTTTTTTAACAAATACAA
>NC_029790.2:132716228-132719155 GCF_000816755.2 Arachis ipaensis | reverse complement strand
AATAAAAATAGTTATAAATATATTTACCAATAATTAGACATTAGTCATTTTATACTTTGTTGCTAAAATTTTTTAGTGGCAATTATATAATTGTTAGTAAAAACCTTTTTAATGGTCACAAAAAATATATAATTGGTATTATAACATATGATAATAACGACAAATATATAATTGCTACAAAAATATAAGCTAAATAAGATATCTAGTAATCATTATGTTATTGTCACTAAAAATATTTTTGTTATAATGATTTTTTAGAATTTTTATTTTTGTGATTGATGTTTGATGAAAACTTATGAAATATTCTAAAATATATATTTTAGGATTATTACATTTTCTTCTAAAAAAATAACTAATAAGAATTAAATTATAAATTTTTATAATAAATTGAATATATCTGAATTAGAAATAGTTAGAGTCTAATAGAATTTATATTAAAATTTAGGTTAAGTACATTATAATAGTAAAACAAATGAAGATTTTACAATCATTTTTAGTATTTTCTTTATTGTTTGAAAGATAATTTTAGTTTCAAGTAACTTCATCAACCATTTTTTTTTTTTAAATCTTCAACAGGGTGCTCCACAAAGGGGTTAGCAAGTACCAAGACATAGCTCTTTTGGATACAAAGCGTTTTGGAAAGGTTTGAAATTGATTTTTTTTTTTTCTCTTCTATTCTAGTTATATATCTATGTTATAATTATTTAATAATTTTTGAACATGTAATTTATTTTACTCTGTATGAATACCAATTATATTATTATTAGATTTTATGATAGTTCATATTCTGTTGCAACAAATCTTTTTATACACTTATATTATGTTTAAATAATGTTATTCTTTCCATTTATATTGTGAATAGGCTTTGATGATTGATGGAAAGATGCAGAGTGCTGAATCAGATGAGTTTATTTATCATGAATGCTTGATTCATCCCTCCCTTTTATGCCACCCCAAGTAAGTATTAATATTGTGTATAATTTTTTTTATGAAAACCATTTTTTGGTCTCTTAATGATTTTTCTCCTTTTAGATCTTCTTGAAGTATTATATGCTATAAAATATGCCTAAGATTTGCATTTAAGAGTCATGCAATTCTTAAAATTTGAGTAGACAAATTAAACTCGTAGAGAATACTTAAGTTACTAAGATAGCGTTTATTTTAAGGTACTGGGACGGAGACTGGAAGACTGAGATTTAGTATCATATTTGTTGGTCTAGAGATTGGTACTAAAATTTCAGTTCCTGTACTCAAAATTTCAGTATTTCAGTACCTTTAAAAAGTCGAGATACAGAGGACTGAAATTTTTGAGAACGAAGACTGAAATTTTAATACCATTTTTACCTAAAATACCCTCATTTCAATTAATTAATTCCAACTTTACGTTTTGTGCAAATTAAATTAGAGTTTCATTATTATTTCAGTCTCTGTCTCACATTTCAAATTAAATTAGAGTTTCATTATTATTTCAGTCTCTGTCTCACATTTTACACCAAACACAATACTAAGACTTATTTCATTCTCTCTCTCAATTTTAGTCTTTCTCCCAAACACTACCTAAAAGACTTATATAATTTATTTAAGCTTTTATAGTTCAAAGAAAGTAATAAGTAGATTGATTTGATTTCATAAACTTTGTCAAAAATGTTTATTCTAAAATCATTAACTAGGCGACACTGACTTCATCTTCGTTTTAAAAAATTGTTAGTTGCAAGATCACAAATATTTCACATGCTTTATATATGCTTCTATTGGTGGTTGGGCTTGATTGGGTTTTTTGCTTTTGGTGAACTCTAGCCTTTGACTAATATCAAGAGACATAAAAAACTGAAATGTTTGTTGTAATTATTTTTATGAGATGTTGTATCAACTTGTTTACTATCTATAATTGAATAGAATATTATGATTTATTTAATAGCAAATGATAATTCAGTTGATCATATATCTTTTAAAAAAATGACAAATACACATATCATAATTTATCACAATAAAATAAATAAAAAAAATTGTTATTGTGGCAGCCCAAAAAAGGTGTTTATTATGGGAGGAGGTGAAGGTTCTGCTGCTAGGGAAGCCCTCAAACATAAGACAATAGACAAAGTTGTCATGTGCGACATAGACCAGGTTACTTTCTACATCCTAGCTATCCATAAAATTTAAGAAGTTTTTATATATGGATAGGGTGACAATTTAAAAGAAAAAAAAAATCATAACAATAACTATATATGATGTAGATATTGGAAGCATGGTGCATTATTAATTAATTATAAATAATTTTTTCTGAATTGTTGTAGGAGGTGGTAGATTTCTGTAGGAAATATTTGACTGTGAATAGGGAGACATTTTATCACAGGAAGCTTGACCTTGTCATCAATGATGCCAAGTAAGTATATATATAATTGAAAAAGAACGTAAAAATGTGACTAAAAATATGTTGTTAGATTATTAAATTAAGAGAATTAGTTTGATGACTAAAAGTGTTTTTAAAAAATATCCCCGTGTCAAAAGAAATGAAAAAAATATTAGAAGATTAATACAATTTATTATTTTTTGTCAATAATTAGTTATTAATATTTAAAAATATGATTAAAAATATATTATTAAATTATTAAACTAAAATAATTAGTTTAATAACTAAAAATAATAATTAAAAATAATAAATTCTGCTCGCTCTTGAATATTTCTTGTAAAAAATTTGAGGATGAATTTTGCATTTTAAGGGCTGAGTTGGAAAAGAGAAAGGAGAAGTATGATGTGATTGTTGGAGATTTGGCTGACCCACTTGAAGATGGGCCTTGCTATCAACTCTACACCAAATCCTTTTATGAGAAAATCTTGAAGCCCAAGCTCAATGATCATGGCATTTTTGTCACCCAGGTAAATTATTGTGATTATTAAACATATAAGATTTCATAAGATAATGTTCT
>NC_029790.2:132711523-132716187 GCF_000816755.2 Arachis ipaensis | reverse complement strand
CTTAATACAATTTTTTTTTCTTATCCCTTGTAGATGTGATGGTATATTCCACTCATGTACCATCTTTTGCTGATACATGGGGATGGGTTATGGTATGTGAAAATTTAAAAACTATGCTTATTTTTCTAATTAATTGTAATTGTAATTAATAATTAATCAATCTTCTTTATTACATGATCATATATGCTAATTCAATTTAGGCTTCTGATGAACCATTATCAATTGGTGCTGAGGAAATGGACAAAAGAATCAAAGCAAGGATAGATGGAGAATTGCTTTATCTAAATGGTGCTTGGTTCCAATCAGCTGCTACCATGAATAAGACTGTTTCACAATCGTAAGTCCATTCCTTCTTAATAAAATTCATCTTTTTTTATTATTACTTAATTAACACTCTAAATTTTAAATACTAAACTCTAAACTCAGCTTAATAGTATAAAAATAAACTGTTGGTTAAAAATGTTGACTTCTATATTTTTCAGTATATAATCTATGACTTTACGTGTTCAAAAAATCAAAATATTCAAACTGTTTTTTGTCTATCTTTTTATATAATAGTAAAAAAAAACTACATATATAGCTTAATGTTGAAGTTTAAACTACAAGGTTAAATTACTCTATTAATATCTATAATTTTACTAAATTTATAATTAAATTTTTACACTTTAAAATTTTTAATTATTGAGTTCTTATACTAATTTTAAATTTATATCACATCTTATTATTACAAAAATCTTTAACTTAAAAGAATATACTTAGCATATTCACTAGTGGCACTATTAAAAAAATCAGTTTTAGCAACCATTTATTTTATTTTTAGCAACAATAAAAATAATTGTTAATATATTTATTGATAATTAGACATTAACTGTCTTATATTTTGTCGCTAAAAAATTCAAACAACAATTATCTAATGCCGGTAAAGATATTTTTAATGGTCGCAAAAAGTATATAATTACTGTAAAAACATAAATTAAATAAGTAGTACAGTAGTTAATCACTAAAAATTTATCACTAAAAGACTAAAAATAATTTTTGTTATAATGTGATGTGAGATGGAAAAAAATATTTTTGTAACGTTTACTGTTAAAAATATATAATTACAAATATAAAACTAATAGAAAACTAATAGAGATCTAATTAAAATTATTTTAAATATAATTATTTAATTATAGGCTTAGAAAAATTATAGCAACCATCGAATTGATTTAACCTAAAATATATTCAATAATGAGATTTGACAAGAATTTAATGGGTGGCGCAGGTTGAAGAACGAAACTCACGTGTACACAGAAGAAAATGCTAGATTTATTCCTGGGCATGGTGTGGCTTATCGTCTCTAAAGTTTGGAACTATAAATATAGGGAAATCCTTGCATACTCTTTCAAATACTGCATTAGTCTAAATTTAACTTTAGCGTGTGTTTGTATTAGTCTATTAGAGTAAAGATGAGAGATAATTTTTCACAAATAAATTTCGTGTCGATAATTCTCTCCCATTTTTACTCAAACCAAACGCATTGTAAAGTTGATCCGAGCCAACATTCAATTTTTGTAATACATGCAATAATAATGCATGTGTTCATTAGCATAGTAGTGCAATAGTGTTAGAGTATGTAAGAATTTGCTTGTACAGATTTACAAAGGTTGAAGGGCTCAAAATTCAAATCAATAAGCACAACAAATATCAATCAATAGTTTGGAATTTGTTTCAAGAACATGACTCCAGAAATTTGATTAAACTTCAACGCAATGTTCCTACTTTAATACTTGGACTCAAAAGTTATGATACATAAAATTAATTAACTCAACTAATTTTACTACAAATTTCACGAACGGAAATGTTTAGTAACCAAAGAAAACCAGCCAAAAACAATCATAACTTGCCTTATTTAGCATTTATTAATTGTTGTGACAATTAATTAATACTAAATAAGACAAGTTCTGGCTGTTCATTTTGTCTACTCTTTCAGGAATTGGTAAATTATAATAAACCATAAAATATAGATCTTTTAGGGTAAAGTAAAATATCTGCCCAATATTAAAAAAAAAAAAACAAATAGTAAAAATATAAAAAGGTCATGCCCCAATAGTTACTTCTGATTGATTTTGGTTGGTTTCATTAGGCCATTTTCGTAGTAATCTATTTTACTAACGAAAATGTGATTACCAAATTTAGGAATATTTTTATTTGGCGCAAACGTGTAAACCAAAATTTCAATTTAGCACTGAAATGAGATTCCACAAGTCCATATTGATGAAATTATGAGGCCCTGTTACATTTTAAAAGGAAAAAAAAAACCCTAAATATTGCAGCGGTTTTTACAACTGCCACAAATAAACCGTCGCTATTTTCTGCTTTTGATGGGGTGATATTTCCATCTCGCTAAGGGAAATTCTTATTCTCAAATCACTTTCTCTATACCCTCAAATCCTCTTTCAAAGTGTGTAAGTTATTGGTTTTCTAGTGAATTATTATTACATCATCAATGTGCACTTATTAAGTACCTAATAATAATAAGGAATAGTTAATTAATTAATTAATTAATTAAGGAGTTGATATAGTTTGATAGAGCTTGTTCACATAAATTTCAAGGGTACGTGTGATAGCTGCAAAAGATGGTCTTGTTGATGGGTTTGCATCCCAGCAAAGGTTAATAAGGTCAATTAGCTCTTCCATTAGGTTAGCATCATCATCACATGGAAGCATTGGCCTCAGCTTACCCTCCACAACTTCCATTGCAATCTAATAATAAAATCAACAAACACTACCATCGTTTCAATATGCTAATTGACATAATTAAATTAGCATCTAACAACTTAATTATTTGGTTATATAAACCATAGTATACTATTGTCTAATATTAGTAGATGTGAGTGTAATACAAAAAAATTCAACTCAAGATTAGTGTGATGTGATTTTTTATACCTTGGTGGGACCATATTCTGTCTCAATGTATGGATGTTTTCCAGTTAGAAGCTCATTCAGTATGATTCCAAAACTGTATACATCACATTTTTCATTGTAAGGTTCACATCGGATCACCTCTGGTGCCATGTACACATATGTTCCTAAACATAATAAACATCTATAAATTAAAAACAATATCATATTAACATAAGCAAGCTACCAACCTTTATAGGTAGAAATTCTTAGACATTTGTATTGATGAAACAAGTATATTCATATTTTAGGCTCAAATGTACATTTTAAGAATAGACTAATTATATGGTGCCCTTTAAAATTATGTCAAAATTATCAAATTTGGTCTTGTCTCTTGATATATAATTTTAAAAAAATTATTAATGTATTGACTTTTTTTTTTTAATTTTTTGTCTTTTTAGCATTATTATTAATTTTTAACATTACAGACAATATTTTTTAAAAAAAATGTATTGGTTAAATTCTTTCCCTTTTTTTTTTAATTCTGGAGTCAAAAGTACACATAACATAAAGATGAAGAGATAAAATAATGGAGTATGTAAAATTTTATAATGAGTTATATAAATGGTGGAAACTCAGGTGCAGTCGACTTCACGTGAAGTTGATAACTAAAAGTCATTAAATGAAAATTTAGTCAAATCATCTAACAGCTTTCAGTTATCGACTTCATGCCTGCACTTGAATTTTCACCTATATAAATATATTCTGAAAATGAATTTGATATATTATGACCTGTTTCTCCAGTGAGAGCCATCTCCTGATCGCCTAAGAATCGAGCATGGCCGAAATCCGCAACCCTAACATGCAAGGCATCGTCTAAAAAAATATTAGACGGTTTGAGATCACGATGAATAATCTTAGGGTTGTGGTGATGCAAATATTGCATAGCTTGTGAAATCTCCAATGCCATGAGAAGCCTGTCTCTAAAGGGTGAGAGTGGCACCGCTCTGTGTTTGCTTCTTGTATTGGCAGGGCCATGTAGATACTCTTTTAGATTGGTGGTTAAGTATTCGGTTACAATCCACGCGTGTTGGGGAGGGTCCAAGCACGCACCCATTAGCTGAAGAACAAATCTATGGCGTTGTTTGGAGAGGGTTTCGAGCTCTTGAACGAAGCAAACGACGCCGTTTTGGTTTGTGCGGAAGAACTCTGCCGATATGCACTTCACTGCCACTTGAAATCCTCGCCATCTTCCCTTGTATATGTCTGCGGTGCTTCCTTCCCCAATTTTCTCTTCCAACTCAATCTATGTAAATAAGCAGGTTAAGTGCTTGTTGGCGGCCATTATTTTGATAAAAAAATATTTTTTTTAGTGTGTTTGATAAATTTTTAGTAGTAAAAGTAAAAATACTAGAAAAATTTAAAAAAAATATATTTTTTTGAGAAGCTGTAATTTATATTTTTTTTAAAAGATATTTTTTCTTTAAAAAAATATTTTTCATATAATAAATAAACAAAAAAGTACTTTTATATTGTTATACCCAAACATAATTAATAGATAAAAAGATCTTTTTACATGAGATACCCAAACATAAAATTACTTTTACTTTTCTATAAGATCTTTTAAAAAATGATAATTCAAAAAAAGATATTTTTTTAAAAGTTCACCCAAACAAGTCCTAAATATATCTCCGAATTTTCATTATTCTCATTCTCACTACAAAATAATTTTATAAGTAATATCTGATTTTAATTTAATTGTACTATAAATTGTAAAGTAT
>NC_029790.2:132710011-132711440 GCF_000816755.2 Arachis ipaensis | reverse complement strand
TAATTTTAATACATTGACAGTATAAATAAATTTATAAAATTATTTAATTAAATTTAATTATTTAAACAATTATTCATGCAATGTGTATGAAAAGTAGGTTTTTACTTTTATTTTTACACGACATTTATAATTAAATGAGTGGATAAAATATTTTTACAATAACATCGTTGATATAAATTACTTTATAAAAAATATTAGCGAATCATTGAAATTTATTATTTTTTGTCATTATTTAACCATTAATATTTAAAAGTATGGGATAAAATATGTTGTTGGATTACTAAATTAAAAGAACTAGACTAAAAAAATTAAATAAACAACTAAGTGATGGTAAAAATCAATAAATTTTGATAATCCTAACATTTTTCATAGCAAAATGAAACACTAACCTCAATAGGATCAATGTACCATCCATTGATTTTGGCTTGATCTATGATCTGAGCAAGATGAGTAGTAGTAGTAGTAGTGGGGATTTGAACTTGAGGGCTTGCAATAATGGAGGATGAGCTTAGAGCATGAGAGAGAGGAGGTTGTTTAACAATAAGGTCCAATATTCCATTGTCTTGTGCTATTTGAAGGCAATATCTCAAGTAGTCTTGTGTTCTTTCCATTCTTTTCCTGTACATTACTCTTAGTTCTGCTTGCTTTTGCACTTCCTTTTCTAAATCTGCCACCTAATCAGTTATTATTATAATTACTTTAAAGTCTTGGTTTTTATATAAATTTTAATTATTACGAATTATAACAAGTGTATAGGTGGTTTAGTTTCTCCTAGAGTGTACATTAAATTTTCTCTAAGATATCATGTAAAAAATGTTCAAATAATTGTACTTTTTAAAAGTAATTTTTGTACCTTCTAATTTTTTTTTGGACAGATTGCACGTACCTTCTAATTAAAGAGTGTTAAAGTTTGAACTTAATGGGCTTAGGGCTAGTCTATTATAAAGGCCCACAAGGAACATTATACCTTTGCTTTCTCTATTTGTTTGGTTACTATAACTTATTCTAAATTTAACAAGAGAAATCAAACTTGACCCAATATATCTCTACCCAAAGATCGGAAACCGACCCGTCCACCCTGCTTTCCACTATAATTTTTCTTTTAAAAAATTTAAATTTTTTTTTTATCAAACTAATCAAAATAGAAAAATTATAACTTCATAACTAATTAATTATAACAATATTTGATCAAATTCATACGTCTAAAAAATTTGATTTAAAAATATTAAAAAAGGCTTAATTATTTTGTTTTTATGTAAAAAAAATGTGATGTCAAATTTTATAAATTAAATGGGACGGATTTCACTGTCATTTTTTTTATAGACTTAATTTTAAAGTCTGACTCGCTTTTTTGACAGGTTAAACATTAAAAAAAAGATACACACAATTTAAACATATAAAAGACATAATTAAAATAAATCAAATATTA
>NC_029790.2:132704098-132708424 GCF_000816755.2 Arachis ipaensis | reverse complement strand
ACACTTTTAATTTAAAAAAAATATAGGAAAAAAATAATATACTCTGCCCTATTATATTAATGTTAAATGAAATGAAGGTGAAAATTCAGGTACAGTAAATTTTATGTGAAGTTGATAATTGAAAATTATTAGATAAAGATTTAGGAAAAGTCTAGGGGCCAGCACTTTTATTGAAATTTGGCCCATACTTAACTATCAAAAGAAAATTGAGTAATTCTACACCATTAGATGTCATCTCACACCGCTAATTGATGGCTATACATTATAAATTCTGCTGGCCTCTTAGCACTCCTAAAAAGTTTAATCAAATCAATCACTCTCAACTATCAATTTTACGTAAAATTGACTGTACCTGAATTTTTAACTGAAATGAAATACGAGTTGATGAAACCTTTCGAGAAATAAAAGAAATGCAATGCGGGAAAAGTATAGGTACCTTAGATTGGAGTCTTTGGTAAAGCAGTTGTTGGTGATTTTGTTGTGAGGTTGACGATATGGATCCATTATTATTAGTAGTAGAAGTAGCATTATTCTTGATCTTGACATTATTATTATTGGTGAATCCTCGGCAACAACCAGAAGGTAAAGCAGGGCTTGGTGGCTCTACATACTTCTTTTTATTATTATTCTTATTATTACCACTATTGTCCCTTATTGAAGAACTTGCCTTGGATGATGATGATGATAATGGGGATAATGCTCCTTTCTCTTTCTCATGAATTTGAGGGCTCTTCTTCAAGCTCATCATCATGATTATCTCTCTATATGACCCTAATAAATAATTAAGATAATGTGAACAAAATTGAAATATTGGGGGGAACCCCAAATGAAGTCATAAGGTGTCACTTATATATATTCATGTGGCAATTATTGTTTGTTTTGCATCACAATTTGGACGGATTTTGCGATGAACATGCATTATTTTATATAAAGAGTTTATTTATTTATTTTTACCTTTGTTAGTTTGGTTGCTTAGCTTTCATGTATGTGCAAAGTGATCAAAATCCAGCAAAGGTTTAGGAATAAGCAAGGGAATAAATGCAAGAGTATATATATATGTGTGCTATGATATATAGATCATAGAACAAGAAATTCCAAGAATTAAAATCGTTGCTATCTATAACAAATGTTATGGCTTAGCTTCTACCACTATAATGGGACAAAAATTTCAAGGTGATGGCTCACAATTTGAGCGGACTTTACTACAAATCTTCTTATCTTCTATTCTTTGCTTTTGCTTTGTTTTGGTTTGTTTTGTTTGCATTTTATTTTTATCCATTAGTTTGGCAAGTAGCTAGCAGGCACGTATTACATTTTTTTATTATTCATTTGTAATTTGTTTATTGATGCAAAACAAGTAAAGTTATGTATCTAAACACTTTTTAGGCTCTATAAATGGTGTTGACCAATTAGTACAATGGGATAAAAAGGATAAGGAACTCAAAGATTGATTAAGTAGTGTGTAACAACTCACGAACTATTTTGTGTGTTTGGATTAAAGTTTGTATTTTATAGTTGAGTCTTTTAAATTTTTATTTGAATCTTTTTAAGAGTTTAAATTATCGGGAAAAAAAAATCACCAAGTAATTAACATAAGTAGTCGCAAAGAAATTATTCTTTAATGAAAATGTTTGGTAACTAAACAAAATCAGCCAAAAATAGTCATAACTTGCCTTATTTAGCATTTATTAATTGTTGCGACAATTAATGAATGTTAAATAAGGCAAGTTCTGACTGTTTTTTTTGTCTCCCTAACATTATCCCATTCGAATAATGCTAAAATCACCAACTAATTAACTCAAATTGAGAACCGAGGTTGACCTTATTATTTAAATAAAAAAATGAAAATTAAATCAACATTATGCCCATATACAATATAAGACGAAATAATTACAAATAAATAAATAGAAAATTAGGCCATGGCTAGATCTGAAATCGAAGTTCAAAAAGTATGGGCGTAAAAGATCTTGAAATCTTGCAGATATATATACAATTACGTCAATATATATGACTTATTATTCTATGCAATTTTTTTCCCCTTAAATTATAGCATTATTGCTTAAAATAAATGGTAGTGTATATTCATGCTCTCACCATTTTTCTTAAGAGCATTTTAGACAAGTCATATATCTAGTGTGTTAGTTAAAAGAAGTGTGCAACTTGCAACATGCATAAAATGTACGTTTTTAAGATAGTATAATTCTAAATTCTTCATCATCATCAGAGGATAAAAAAATACCATGTCCAATTCAAAATTTTAAAGTCTCAAATTAATTTGTTCCCTATCTTATAAATATTCTATTTCTCTCTTTTTTTTTTTTTTCTGATGTGAACTTAAATCATTACAATCATCACGCTTGCAATTTTAATATCTTGCATTGTTTCCTTTGTTGATTTTACTTAGCGTCAATATTTTTTAAGTTTTACAAAATAAATATACGTATATTAGCTACAAAAGTCAATTTGCGAGAAACAAACTTACTTGTGAATTTCTCGCTAATCAGTCACTTTTCTCAAGTTCGGATATTTTGTGACCACTCATTAATTTTGTCGTTAGTACGTCACTAATTTCTCGCATGTTAGTGACGAATTAACAACAAAAAATATTTCGCACAAAAATCCGTCGCTAATTTGTCAAATTCTTGTAGTGTACTTTCTCTAAATCAAATCATATCCTTATCAACAGTTATTTTGTCCTAATTAATGTAGGTTATTAAAAATGGTTAATGAAGCATCCTAACCACAAGAAAAAAATTGAAAAGAGAAAGATTATTCTAAATTCTAATATTGGGGGGGTGGCACAAAACCCATGCATAAATGATGGTGATATTCCTCACATACATTTTGATAAGTAGTTTGCATCATTTGGTAGTAGGATATAAAATAATGAAAGGAAAGTGGTTAAATAATGTACTAATTATAGAATAGAAATAGAAGTGTGGAGAGTGAAATCCCCTTGGGATCGCCAATGAATATGACTTGGTCTTTGTCTTTGTTGCTTTGGCTAATAAGATAACATAACAAAGCAAAAAGACTAAAGAGTGTAGTGAGTGACCCCATAACCTTTTCTTTCTTGCAAACAGTCTTGGAGATCCACGCTTGACTGCTTTGGTTAGTTACAACGTTATCTAGGTACCTCCTTAATCCTTATTATAAAATCCCTCCAAACAATAAATAAGACTTAATTATATTAACTGCCTAACACCTGTATATTTAATATCAGATAAAAAATATTTTGGTTATAATTTTTTTTTTTTTTGGTGATGGTTTGAGACGAGATGATATTTGTGATATTTTGTCAAAATAATATCTTACAGGTTAATAAATTTTTTATTTATTTGATGGAATGATTAAGATATTATCTACGATTAAATTCTTCATAACTTATCAATAGATATAAATCCTTTAGTATAAATAGTTTATTATCCTTTAATTTTGATATGTTGAAAATTAATTTATCGTAAATTTGAGTTCTATTTTAAAGTTTATTATTAGATTATAGATTATTGTATACACAAGATTCGATTCGAATTTTAATATTTATTTAAAGAGACGAAAAAATTAATCATTCGAGAAACTCAAATTGATTTAATGCACCAAAAACTAAAACTAAATTTGTGTGTTGAGTAGGTTACGTTATGTATATAATAATGCACTAAACTTTAATACCACCTATTGCATTATTGTATACAACAACATCTGAATAATTGAAGGAGATATCAATATACATGAAATGAACTTGATTTATATCATACACAATTTAAAATGTGAATGCTTCGGTGTAACATTTTATCCCATAAAGTGTGAAATGAAAATTTCAGTTGTAATATTAATGCAATAGAAGAGAGCGTATATTTTATTGTATGATGATGAGATGGAGCTTTTGAATAGAGTTTTTTGTCGTGAAGTATGCATGATTCAAATTAGTACATTAAACACCGAAATTTCGTGGCATAAACTAGGTAGTCCCCACAATGTTGTGTTGTGATTAAATCATAAAGTGCCATGAATATGATCATCATTTTGAAGAAGAGTGAGTGAGTGTACTATGTACCTAGTAATGCCCAAAAACAGAGGACACCCTAAATTTGCAGTGTTTGCCTCTTTCCTTACCTTAACTTCTTCATCCATCATTAATTTCCTCACTATGTCTCTGCTCCATTGCCTTCTTTTTTTAATCTTGTAATAACTGCTGCTTACCTTCTACCCAAAATAGCATCAATGCTACCTACCATAATTTCAGACATTATTTTCTTTCTTTCTTTTTTCTTTCTCCCTTTAAAGTTAACCTTTTGGGAGACATACATACATAGTCTCATTCTTTTA
>NC_029790.2:132694831-132703929 GCF_000816755.2 Arachis ipaensis | reverse complement strand
TTTTTTTTTTTACCAAAAATAATAGATATATTTCATTCAATAAGAAAAAAATAAATGTCCAAGTTATACGATTACAGCACAACAACAAAAAAGGAGACTCTCAAAATTATTACTAAAATTAATAGTTTTAATAAAGGCAAACATAATTGCTAATAGATGAAGAAAGAAATAACGTGAAAAAGAGAGAAAATTAATAAGGCTTACAAACATATAGCATGTTAATAAAAAAAATATAAAAAATGGACAAAATGTTATTTAAAATAGTATAGATACAAAAATCTGTAAATAATTGAAATGTAAACACTTCTCTTTCTTCTTTTAGTATTTATTTATCTATCTATTATTTTGTTGGTTAAAAAAAATTAGTCTCTAACAAAATCGATCTTATAAAATTATTTTCCATTATTTATGACTCCAATAAAATTAGGAGTTTATTTGAATATATAGTGAGAACAAAAAAAATTCATGCATACCAATATTTCAGTGTAATTGAATAACAACATAAAAGAATCTTACTCTGTAATTAAATTCTTCTGACACTAGTTGATGTTCTAATAACTTTAAATTTCTTTTGGGTTCTTGGGATGTTTCTTTCAAGACAAAGGCTTCAATGTTCATGAATTAATGTTGTTGTGGCCAGAAGAGGAAATGGTGGTAGCTGATTCTACAAGTTACAAGGGAAGTAAATAAATAAATAAATAAATAAACAAGTATTTTACAAAGTACAAGAAATTCTTGTTCCACATAGGAAGAAATCAAAGATCAAAAAGAAAGAAAGAAAGAAAGTAAGAAAAGCAAAAGCTTGAAAATTTTCACTTTCTCTATTCCCATGGAACGAAGATCTGCCCCTCATTTTGCTTTGGTTTTCATTCTCTTATGTTGATTGTGTCAGTTGCTATCACAATCTGAAATGTTTTTGATCGGTGATCATCATCATCATCATCAAATAAAAGAATGAACGAATCCCCACTCACTTTAATTTCTTTTTCAGAACAAAATCAATGTCCTATCTATCTATCTATCTATCTATCTATCTATCTATCTATCTATCTACCTATTCACTTTTGCAAAATCACTCTTTGTTCATTCAAAACAAATGCTACATTCTATGACACCTACTTACACACTCACACATATACCTAGGTACACTTTCATATAATAGGCAACATATATATAAAACCTACCTTATATTATTCTCAAATCAATATCACGTGATTTAATTTTATTATGGAGAAGGTAATTGTGTAGGACAGCGATATGGAGAAGCAACGTGCTTTACAGCCATGTGGTGTCAGGGAGCTACAAATCGAACAGTACGAGTACTCTCAAAAAAATCGGACGGTCCAATTTTTGTTTTATTTAAAAAAAAACCCTTTTCATACAATACAGACAATTCGATTTGCTTCTTCCAAAATTCAAAATTTCTCTCTTTGTGAATTGGACCATCCGATTTGACTATGATATTTTTTTTGAAAAACAACTTGCATGGTTCGACTTGTACTGCCCCACATCTTAGTCTAGCACCACTATACCCTCATAATGCAGCACATCAGCCTCCAATAACAAAAAAAATGAGCCTCAATATTACATGCATATTTCAATTTCTCATATCTAAGGTTATTTTTTAAGGAGAGAATAATGAAAAATTTTTAAATGTACTTAGAACATCATTTCAATAATTTTAATAATTGATTTCAATTAATATATATTATATAATTAAAATTAATGGTTAAAATTATTAAAATATCCTATATTTTAATTACACTTTACAAAATAAAAAATATAGTATACAATATCATCTATGTACAAGTGAAATTTAACTTAATAATATAACAAATATGTGTCTTTTTTTATTTTTTTATTTTGGATGTTTAAATTGAATAACAAAATTGCTCATTTAATAACAAATAGTATAACCTACCTAATATAAATGTTTAATTGTTTAGTTAAGGTCTTGTTATAAATGAATTTAATGTATAAAATCAAACATTACTTAAAAGTTATTTTACAATTTACATATAACTAAAACTTTACATTACAGAGGATGTCCCAATTCTGTTGACTCATATATTGTAAAGGAAAATGGTTTGTATTTTCCAAGAAAACACACACTCACACACTATTCATCGTTTATATTACTTATTCTGTTTAATAATAAGTTTTGTATAGATACTCCAAATTAAAGAAGACAAAAATGCAGAGCAGCAACGTTGCTTACATTTTGGTTATAAAATTCACACCTATGCTTATACCATCAATCAAGCTAATTAAGCCATTTAATCTTTTTTATTTTATTATTTATTTATTTAAATCAAAGATAAAACAAAAGTATACTAAAATTGTGAACTGCGCATATAGAAGCAGAGTTCTGTCAACAAATAATAAAATACCAAATCACTTGAAAAACTGTAAGAATCATGTGCTTAATTAAGGGGGGAAAAAACAATAAAATCAATTTGATATGATAATAAAAAATAGAGAAGAAAATTCCATAAAGAAGATTTATGTCCAAATTTTCTTCTCTATTTTTAACCCATACAAATGAAATTAAAAGCTCATCCTAAATAAACAAAAATGAAAATATAAAAATTATTGTACAATAACTAATTAACTACACAGCAAGACCATTAGCAATGGCACGATTAGTGCAAACATGAGTTGTTTCATACACAGGAAGCTCAGCCAAATGATCAAGCTCAAACAGATCCGAACTTGCACAACTTGCCACGTCATCGTCGTCGTCGTCTTCGTCGTGATTTGCATTATTTATTTTGTTATTATTATTTTTATGCAAATCCATTAAAGCTTCTGAAACCAAATTGTTCTTGTTCTTGTTCTTATGGTACTCTTCCAAGAACTCCCTTGCAGCTTCTTTCACCACCTTGCTCTTCTCTACGTTGCTGCTATTCTTCCATGTTTTTGTGGCAACTTTATTATTGATTCCTTCTTCACCCACAATCACGCTCACGGGGTAGAATCGAACCGTTCTTTTTGTCCCGTTGCGAAGCTTTTCCCTTTCGGAAGTTAGACTCTTGCTCAAACAAGATTTAGAAGAAGAAAGAGAAGAATGTGTTGAAGTTTGAACTAACTTGGCTTCTCTTTCTTCTTCTGGAATGTCGTTTGATCTATGTAGCCGACCAGTCTTACTCAAACAAGACCTCGAAAATGAACAAGTAGAAGGCAATGAAGTTTGAATTGACTTTGACTTTTTTGCATCGTTGTCCACGTTCTTACTAGCGTCGTTTGATTCATGTAACCGATTCTGATAAATATTCTTTATATCATGGTTGGTGGACTTGGTTTTCTTGGAAGTAGCGAAGATCGAGTTGAGAAAGCTAGTGATCTTAGCACCGGGTGAAATTGGTTGCTTCACCTTCTTGAGATTGTTATAGATCTTCAACGCTCTTGACTTGGATTTCATGGATAATGATTCATAATCATCTTCGCCACGATCTCCGCCGATTAGAGCACCTAATTCGGTTTTGAAATCGTGGCGAAAGCTGTGGAACTTTCGACGATCATCGTCTCCTTTCTCCTCGTCCCTCAAGGACGCGCTAGTCTTCACCGGCCTCAGAGGCAAGAAGCACGATGAGGACGAGCGCGTTCTTGACGGCCTTGTTGACTCCGTGTCGGAGGATGAAAATCCCGCGGAAGAAGAAGAGGACGAGCTGGAATCGGAGGAAAGTGACGTGGAACTGAAGCACGTGACGTCATTGTCATAGTCACGTGACGTGCTTCTTGTTGATGGTTCCTGTTTCTTGTTCTTCTCTGTTCTTGAAGTTGTTTGTGTGAAGAAGGTCTTCATGTGATTGGGGGTATTTGTGTAATTGTGTTGTTCGGATTGGTCAATGGAACGGTAGATTTGGTCAAGGAGGGTTGAAGAGAAAGAAGGATTGTGAAGGAATCTGCTGCTATGGTGGTAGTGTTCATGATCTATGAGTGTGTTGTTCTTCATATTGGAAAATTACTAATTGGTAGTAGTAGATGGAGTAGGTGAATGAGAAATTGAAAAGGGTAAATTTGGAAGAAAGTTGAGAATGAGAATGGAGAAATTGGGGGAAGAGGGGAACATGGTGGAAGGAGTTTATAAAGGGGGGAAATAGGAACATGTATGTGACACATTGGTCACTATGGTCTATGCTTATTTGGCATTCAACTTCACTCTCCTTTCTTTTTCCAACATCATGTTGCTTCTATACTTCTTTTCTTTTTCTTTTTTTCTTTTCTCACAAATCCCAAAATTTTCTGCTTTTTTCTCTTTCTATTTATGGACTATGCTATCACTTCTTACAAATTAAAAGATTTCTCTAGATTTAATTGAATATTCTAGAGTTAATCTATGTGTTTTATTTGAATATGATGAATGAATCTTTTAATTCAATAATTGTATTCCGTAAATCTCAAATTCTAAATGTTATTTAATTTAAGAGAAAAAGATAAATAGGTCCCTAACATTTTGTTCTGCGGACATTTTTCGTCCCTCACTATTGAAAAATACTTTTAAATTTCTGACCTTCACAAAACTTGGACGGATCAGTCCCTGACGGAAACATTTGGATGGATCAGTCCCTGACGGAGGTATTTGGACGGAGGGACTGATCCGTCCAAGTTTTATGAAAGTCAGAAATTTAAAAGTATTTTTTAATGATTAGAGATGAAAATGTCCGCGAGACAAAAGGTCAGGACCTATTTGTCCTTTTTTCTTAATTTAAATTATACTTAAGTATTTATCATTTGTATTAAACTTATATTGGTTCAAACTCTCTAAATTCAAATATAATTTTTTTTTAAGTTCAACGTAATTTTATTTGCTAAAGTAAGTCATGTCAAATTTTGGGGGAAAAAAAAAACTATTAAATTTATTGTGTTTGCAGACTTTAAATGATGAATTGAATAAATTAACTTGAGAGTTATCAGTTATGTCAATATTTTCTTTTTCTCCTTTAGTTTGATCACTCATTACCCAATTTGAATTTGTACCTTGTAGCCGTTGATCAAGACGAAATGAAAAGAAGAGTTGCATAAAAATAAGTGTTTTTTGGTATGTGTATTTATTTTTGGCAATGCTTTAAATTCAGGAATAAATCATCGAATCATGAATTAATCAAATATGTCTGATCTATAATATCAAATGTGATTTTAATACCTAATTTTTTTGGTTTGGTATCCAAGGTTTCCCAATACATCATTATCAATAAATGAAAATGTTAAAATGATTAAATACTCTTTATGTGGTAAGCAAAGTGGGAAAGAAAAATGGCAAGATAATGAGTTTGTTTGGATGTTATTAATGTTAAATTTTTTTTAGGTGTGTTTAACAAAATTTGAGTAATAAAAATAAAAATATTAACAAAATTTAAAAAAAAATAATTAGAAGTTATAATTTATTAATTTTTTCAATATTTTTTTAAATATTTTTAATATAATAAATAAACAAAAAAAATATTTTTTATATTGTTGTATTAAAATATAATTATTAAAAAATATATATTTTTACATGAGATATTTAAACATAAAATTATATTTATTTTTTAAAAAAAAAATGGCACAAGAATTCGTTTTTCGGTTAGAAAGAATAAAATCAGGTTCTATATTAAAATAATGTTCCTATCTTCCTTTCTTTTTATTTTTTCTGGGTGAGATTCAATGCTTCTATATTATGTCAATTCATTATTGTATTTTTTATATTATAACCTACGAGGGATGAACATGCGATAATCTTGGTCTTATTTATAGTAGTTAGAACATAATCTCAATTACAATTATTGGAAGATAGAGAATTGAATTAGATATGAAAATTATTAATCTGATTTTTCTCCATGAATATAATTTATGACATGATATAGAAAAGTTTTATGATTAACAAATTTAGAATTTGAGCATTATTGTTCTTAACTCTTCTATTTTAATTTAAATTTGAACATTTTATAATTTTTTATTTTATCTGCCATATTCAATAGCTTAGCATGGAGAATAATGGATATTGTTTGGCAACCCTGGCACATGTATTTGCACAAGAATAATCTAAGATGCCGTGATAATTATATATTTTTTTATCCATTAAAAATATTTTTATTAGTAATTATATAATTGTCACTAAAATTTTTTAACAATAAAACATAACACAATTAATATTTAATTGTCTGTAAATATATTAATAGTTATTTTATTATCATTAAAATAAAATAAATAGGCGCTAAAAATAATTTTTCTATCAATATTAACTTATTTTTAATATAAATTTTAACATGTATTTCATACTAACAGTGACTGATTTTAATATATATTTATCATGGTTAATTATTCATACTCTTGTGATTGTAGAGAGTTCCATATTTGTTTTTAGTTCCTAATTTTAGATAATTGTAGCTCATTTTTTTGGATATTGGGTAATTGTTGGTAGAATACCTTGTTATTGGATATTATAGTATTTTGTAAAGTTCTAACAATTCGCAGGAGGCGGATTGCTTTAGGCAATTTTTTTAAAATATAAAAACACAATACAGGGCCGTATTGCATTTTTAAAGAGAAAAATTCAAAACAGTCTCTGACAATTACTTCGAAAGACAACGAGATCATTGACAAAAAAAAAATTCAACCCAACCCTTGACTATTTTTTAAATATTTTTACAGATATCAGATGGAGTATTCACTATTTTTTAAATATTTAAAAAGACCATAGAAAGGGGCGTATTGTGAGAAAAAGAGTGAGATTATGTACTTCATTTGGTATCAACGGCAACGAAGTCACGGAAAAAGGTCATACGCCATATATCGACCATGCAAGTATCAGCCTCCTGTTAAACACCGTTCATATAGCCATTCTCAAGTAAAACTCTATCTTCTCTCCCATAACAAAATAAAAAATCCGACAAATTGAAATGCAAATTTATTTGGAAAAAAATAAGATTACTAAAACTCATTTATTATTATTTCTAATATATTATTTTTTGTTTTTGAACAATTACTTTAAAGCAGAAAAAATAATGAATGAATTCACAATTATTGTTGAGCACCAAAAGGATGGTAACATGAAAACAGAGGTAAAAGGGGATTCTCAAATCCCCTAAACAATTTTACAGAGAATATTTAAAGATTCTTATACTATTTAGAAGGTTAGTACTTAGTACCTTAGCCAAGATATTATGGGGATCGGGACCCGTTTTCCTTTTGTTAATATCATAACGGTTTTCTTTCTTTTATTCCTTTCCTGCTTTTTTTATTTTTCTTTTTTATTTTTTTGAAAGTGATAAAAGCTATTGGGGTAAATAAAATTGAAACTGACTATAAAAAGGTGAAACAAAATTAAGTGGATCAAAACAAAGGGAAGCTTTAATAATGAGAAATGATTCTTTAAAATTAAGATCTAAAAATACTATTTTAGTAAATATATTAATTAATAAGGATTAAAAAATGTATTCTAAATATAATATGTAAAATGTTAATAACTTAATATATAGCACTTTACTGAGAAAAATTATCAACAGACAACAGCAATACTACTGGCAAATTTTTTTTACATTGACCCCTGTAGAATACTGAAATTTCACAATATACACAAATTTTAATTATTTAGGTAGCGTTTATTTTTAGAGATTGAAATTAGAAGACTGAAACTTAATATTATATAAAATATAATTTAATCTTATATATTTTATATTAAATATAATACAAAAATTTAATTTAATCTCAATTTTTCAATCTCAATCTTACAATTTCGGTCTCTTTCGATCTCAATTTTTCTTACAAACACAATCTTAATAATTATGATGACTCACGAGGTTTTTAAACCATGAAGTAGGGGTGTGCATGGTTCGGCCCGGCCCGAAGACCCGGCCCGGTCCCGAATACTTTAGGGGCTAATTTGGTGTGATTTCATCAGGTTAGGATCGGGTATGTGTCTCAAAAATAGACCCGGTCATTGTTTCGGGTCGGGTCCGGGCCATAACTCGGGTCACCCGAAATCGGCCCAGTCATCATACATAATTAATATTTTGTGTTATTAATGATGGATGATGGCTATTATTATGTGAAATTTAAGTGTTGTAAACCTTAATATTTTGTGTTATTAGTCATTATATATAAGACTATAAGTTAATATTTTATATTTAAAATACATAAGACTTTAGACTAATGCATAATCTTGTATTATTTGTATTGATTTAAATATTTGGTGTTATTAGACAATATTAGTATTGATTATGGTTATGCTTTAATTTTAGAGAAGAGTTGGTTCTTATTATATTTTTCTAAGTGAATTTTACCATGTCAAATAATGATTGGAGTCTTGGAAATTTAGATATTTTTACATGCTAACTTACAAGAAGGTATCAAGGTAATATAATGTTAACGGCCCGGTTTTCACCCAGTTTTTACCCGGTATAATCGTGGCCCGAAAATGTATAGGTTTCATCGGGTCTAGGGTCGAATTCGGATCTAACAAATAGGCCTGGTATATATTTCGGGTCAAATCTGGGTCACATCAAACCCGGTTTCACCCGACCCATGCACACCCCTACCATGAAGCCCCTTGTTCAGTAGTGCAGTTCTGGTGCATAAACAAAGCACTGAATTCAATAACTAATTGCTGCCTTAGCTTGCAATAATTCCTCCTTGTCGGGTGATTCAACCAAATTTAATTTATATAAATTTTTATTATGAAATTTTTCACGAAATACATTTGAATTTAATTTTAATACATTCTTAACATAAATAATTTTACACAAGATTTTAAAAATTGAACTAATCATTAAATTAATAGATTTTAACTTGAACCAAATTGGTCTTGTCGATTTTTAGTTGATCCAGTCAAACCGGTCGATCTAATCCGATTCTCAAAACTATAGTTTTATACGTACATTTAATTACATACCAACATACCAAGATTACATTTGTTTTTTTCAAACACGACCATTTTTAAAATTTTATTATTCATTAGTTTAATTTATTAAAATGATTACATTATTATATATCTCATATTAAAACTATACAACTATCATATTTTATAAAATATATATATTAGCAAATTAGTGTAAAATAATAAAATTTACTGGTTAATACGAAATTAGATTTTTCAATAATAAAATAAAAAAAATTGT
>NC_029790.2:132693111-132694806 GCF_000816755.2 Arachis ipaensis | reverse complement strand
AATCCTTCAGCATAACGTTACTTTTAAAACACATACTCTCAAACAAACACAAACATTCAATAAAATAATACTATAAAAAAATTTTATACTATCCGTACATAACAATGAAAACTGAATTCATTAAAAAGTTATATTAATTTTTTTACATGGTATATAATTCCAAAATTTTTCGTTAAAGACATCTCTCTGATCAATATATGGTAGGAAAAGAAGAAGAAGAAGAATACATGTCTTATTTGGTTGTTGAAATTGATGTTGTTCTTTTATGTTATTAGACGACATAACAATATCCTAAGATTAAGTATATGGTTTCTTTAAACAAAATAATCAAACATGCGTGTGAGCGATTAATCTTTTTTCACGATCAGGACATGCACTCAAGCAATTATATCCCTATCTCAATTGAAAGTACAAGATAAAATTAATTAAAAAAAAAGTGTTTATGAATATTCATAGGGGTGGCAATATATATCCTACTTGCAGGTATCTAATCTGACCCCACTCGATCGGGTAGGGTTGCTAACCCGATCCGCAGCGGGTAAGGTAGGGTTCTCGTGCGGGTTAAATAGGGTGCGGGTTGAGCCTCAACCCTACCCGACCAACCCGCACTCTATATATGTTTATGTTATATACTTATATAAAAATATGTTTTAAGTGGATATTGAATTAAAGACCTCTCACTAAATGCAAAAGATCTTTAACCACTAAAAGAAAATTATTAATTGATAATTTAATATTTTTTTAAACATAAAAATCAGTTCTATTTTAAATTATCATCAAGTTATATAATAATGTTGTATATTTTTTGTAATCCGTGGATACGATTGGATACCCGCGGGGTAAGAGCAGGTAAGATTAAGGTTAGAATATTCTCAACCTGCGGGTAAAATAGGATTGAGTTTGTATAAAAATCTCAACCTGCGAATAGAGTTAGGATTTGATCCAAACCTTACTCTATCCTATCTATTGTCACCTCTAGATATTCATAGCAATGTATCCGAAGTAGAAGCCAGTAATAATTTGTATTAGAATATAGGTAAACAATATTTTTTTTAATCTCCAACAAAATTATTATAGCATCTCTGTCCTCCACACATATATAATTCTCATGACACCTTAATTACTTTCTCTTTATAGAAAGTGGGGGAAATCAAAAAGCAAAATAAAAACAATAAGAATAAAAAGATAAAAAAGAGAGAGTCTCCATGATAGACGGTCAAATTAAATAAAATGGGGCAATGCAAATGACATGGTCCCCCCAAATTTCTTTTTGTTAATTTCTTGGCAATTTCGAACAAGATCCATGAAAAATGATTATGGTTTGTGTGGGTCTTATGCCAAGATACAACATTGTTTTCCTTTTGCCACACAATATTGTTGCTTTGCATATGCTTATCAATTGCTTATTGAAAAATCTTTTATTTGGCTATAATAATAATAAATTAAAGTCCACCAATTAATTCATTCCCTCCTTCTTTGACTCTATTTTAGTGACCATACCACATGCACCACAATATATGTTTTTAAGATATTATATAGTGAGATATCAATTTCAAGTTCTAAATTTAAATTTTTAAATAAAAAAATGCTACAAAATCTTTCTCCTTATTTAATCAGATTTTTTAGAGAGTTGTTAGGGTTACAGAAAAAAAAATTAATTACTAAACCAGACATTCATAAATAATAAAAAAAAAA
>NC_029790.2:132687479-132692948 GCF_000816755.2 Arachis ipaensis | reverse complement strand
AAATATATATGGTGTTTGATTCATTTTCAGTATATATTTTGTATTTTTAATACGTATTTTTATACATGTGTCTGGTTTTCTTTATATATATAACATAGTTGGTATAAAATATATGTTAGAATATAAAAAATACATTAAAAATTAATTAAACTATATACATATTTATAAATAAATACATAATAACTTATTTGTAGATGATTTTCGATATACATATAGTATTTTTGAACTTTTTATAATAGAATTCATATATCAAGAGCCCAACCAAACATAAGATGAAAAATCCACAAACACTTATTGTAAACCCCGTTAAATTAGTAAATAATTAGTTAATAAATTAAATTTTAATAAAGAAAATTATAAATATGAATATTATGTTAAATTAGGATAGAGCTCATCAAAACGAGAATTTTGACACTAATTTCAAATAATTTTATACAATATTGGACCGAACAAGTCGAACCGATTGAATCGAGCCCAAACCGGACCAGTAAACCCAACCGGCCCAACACTTAAATGAGCCAAAGCTCATCTTCTCCCCCCAATTCAGCAAAAGTAACGAAGAACACAGCAAGGGGAGGAGAAGGGTTCCGAACCCTTATTCCAATTTCCAATCACCGTAACTTTCCAATCCGAGTTCCGATCACCGCACCGTTTGCGGCTACGTGACCACCGCGTCGAGCTCTACGATTCTATCGGAACAATTTTATAGGTAAGCCACTTTATTACTCTCAGCCTCTTCTTTCCCAAATTTTTCGAAAATTTTATAAGTGGCATTGAATTTTTGCCTCTTTGATGTATTAGGCTCCGATTAGCTTGAGAAAAATATTTACTCTTGTTTATACGACAGTTGGGTAAGGTGAGGATACCCTAACTCTATCTAATTTTCTGAATGTGTGCCTTGGGTATTGAGTTTAGGTGTATGTGTGTTATGAATATGTATTAGGTTGTGTATAAATAATTGGAGTTTGAAATTGTGAATGTTGGAACTTGGTAGAGGTTGAGCACTAGCGTTTTATTGAACTTTTGGGGCTGTGTTTATTTTGGTGAGTTGCCTTAATCACTACGTGAAAATTGGTCAAGGTATGGTTTAGGTTTCTTGCATTTAATATATAATGTTTTGTGAAAATTTAGGCTAGATGACCATAGGATAGGATTTGAATGCATATGTATGTGAAATGGTTTAGTGAAATATGATGGATGAGGTTGGGTTTGAATTTGTTGATGATGTTGATAATGAATTGATAATGTTTGATGAGGTTTGAGGGTAGATGGGTGTTTGTGAAGAATTATTGATGAATTGTGGTTGTAATTGTGAAGTTTATGTTTGAGGTTTGTGTAAGAATGAGATATAATTGATTATAGTAAGTTGTGGAGGTAGTATAGATATAATGTGATGTGTTGACGAAAGGCTGGAGATCTTGAAATGTTAGATTGAAATTGATTTTGGTAAAAATGGAAGTTTAAGAGTTTGGTGAAAAACTTATTTTTGGCCGAATTTCGACGAGTTACAACTTGGTTTCTGGACCCCAGATGATTTCAAACATATTTTAAATAAAAATTAGGTTTATGAAGTTTATGCCGTTTGAAGAACGGATGAAAAATGATTTAAAACGAATAAGTTAAGCGCGTCGGAAGTTTGGATTGGAAATATATAATTCTGCAGTTTTTTTTTAACTTCATTGAGTTTTTTGAAAAACGTACTCCCACACATATGCGTGGCTTGCAATTTTCGCGTACGCATGCACTTCATTCGCGGATTGTCATCACTGCCCCCTTTATATGCGTACGCGAGTAGACTTATGCGTACGCGAAATGGGTCAGGATGTACGTCCACGCGTACGTGTGACCCACGCGTACGCGTGATATGAGGTGCATACACGAGCTGGTCTTTTGTATGCCCACGCGTACGCGTGGCCCCTATTCCAGCAAATATGGTTTTCTGAGTTTTAAACCTAATTTTAAACTTCTAAACCCCTATTTTCATTCTTCTAGTCATAAATAATATTAATAGGCCTGGTAATTAGATGAAGTTAGGAAAAGGAGATAACTTGGAGGTGAAGTAAAGCTGATAAAGTGATAAACTGAATGTATAATGCTATAAAAGATTATGTATAATATTTGGCTTAAGCATTCAAATGATCTGAGATACGAGATTTCTTGGGTAAAATACCGTGGCTTACCACCACATGTACCAGGTCGAAACTTGATACTCTGTTGACCTTACGTCGTAAGGGTGACCGGACACGTATAAATTCCCAGGAATGGTTCCCCATTGAGCAATTGATATTTATATATGAGAAAAAGCCATGCATAGACTCTTGAGGATGCGCGACGAGGGACAATCCAAGGGTTTAGCGAACCGGACTTGTTGGGTTGGCTTGATAACCGACAGATGAGACTCATCAGCCATAGGACAAGCATGCATCATGTGCATATTACTTGAATTACTTGTTTGTGCATTAATAGGGTGTGCCTAAATTTACTTGCTATCTTAAATGTATATTTGTTACCTGCAGTAGTTGTAACCTTCTTATGCTTGCCTTATCTGCTTATTTGTTTGTGATATGTTGTTGGAGATGGAGGTATGGAGGAAAGGCGGTAAGACTTAGAGTCAAGATTAAGTTGAGTTAGGCTTAGGTACTCTTAGAAAACCACCTTTTATGGTTTCTGTTTGATACTCTAAGCTTTATAATATGAGTGTCGGCGTTCTAAGACTGCCTCTGGTATTCCCAGGACCTTATATCTTATATGCGTGGCACCTTTATCATGTTGAGAACTGTTGGTTCTCACCCCGTACTATGTTGTTGTTTTTCAGATGCAGGTCGAGAGGCACCTCGCTAAGCGTCTAGACTTTTGAAGTGGAGTGTTTTTTTTTTTTGGGTTTCTTTCTGATGTTTAATTATGTATTTATGTACTTAGTTTTCTCTCCGAATGACTGGTTTCTTTTGATCCTCTTAGAGGCTTATAGAGAGACAGAGTTTTGTTTATGTAAATTTAGGTTTTGGATATGTATATATATGTGTAAATATTCTCCGGCCAGCCTTGGCTTCGCGGGCTGAGTTAGGAGCTTGTTATTTTGTATTTTTGGCCCTCTATTCCTACTTTTGTTATCTTATGCTTGATAACTATAGTTTTTTTAGTACGCAAGTTAACTCATTTTTTTTAGCATTGCGCTTTTATTTCGCGATTTTTATTTCATTTGTTCTTCAAGGCTCATAGTTTATTATATTATTTCTGCTATTATATGTACACATATTATTTTAGAGGTCATAATACCACACCACCTTTATTTTACGGCTTAAGCGTAAAGTTCCGTGTGGTAGAGTGTTACACCTATATTAGCCAATCCAAATTAATGAAAATGGAAAATAAGAATTTAAGTGTTAAAGTAGAAATTGAGAATCGCACTAAAATTTAAGAATAAAAAAAATTAAAGGATGATATAAAGTATGAAAACTTAGAATTTAAAAATATTATTCCTCTCTTTTTTTTCCTCATCAATGATATCAATATTCAACATCTATCCTCAAAATAATTTTTTAATGACTAATTTACGAGTTGTAGATATTTTAATGGGTGAAATATATTTGGTCTAAAATTTTAAAGTTTTTTTTTTAATGTTTAAAATGAGGATCAAACTCCAAATATTTGGTTAAGTGAAGAAAAAAATAAATCTCTTCCATTTCGCTGAAATTTAAAGAGAGTAAAAAGTCCCAATTAAATTTATATATTTTTATTCTTAAAATTTAAAATTTTTTAAAAAAATCTAAAATTTGATCTTCATTATCTCTAGAAAGATAAAATTTTTTAAAATAAAACAAAAAGAAAAAAAGAATGAAAAATGTCCACAATTTGGGACAAGTAATTTCACAATACTTCTCAGTAAACAATTTGAGAGATTTGTTGCACCACAATATATAGCAGAATGGGCCTACAAAATATTAAATAACCGTGAAGATCCATTGGCATGAGATGTTGAAAGTACAGAAGATGATTGTCTAATTGTTGGTGGAAGCCAGCCTGAGCATGGCATGACGAAAATTGCATCCAAAATTGTTGCAGCCGAATTCAGAGACCAAATGAAGGAGCTTTCTAAATCAAAGGTTTTTCCTTTTCTTAATATAGGGGGCACAATGGGTCATGGGTGTCTTATGTCTTAGTGCTAATAATCAACATAGAGGAAACCAAATACTAAGAGGACATGTGACCTTGACTATGCTGTTGTGTTGTCAGCCCAAATAATCCTTGCTTCTTACAGATTCAATGGCACTTGTTGATTGGGTGTCTATTCAATCTTAATGCAACTGCGATATTTTCTGTTCACTCAATTTCATCGTAATTTTCTTTTATAAAAGTTTAATTTACTGCACTTATTTTATTTAAATGATATTTTTCTAATGTATCAATTTTTTGTTAATGTTGTAAGTGTGACGAGTGTTAAAGTTAGTCTCACATCAAAAAAAATAAAGAAGAATGAGGAGTTTATAAGATGAGAGATCCATTAACTTACTATTTTAAGGTTTTGAGTTGGATATAGTGTACAACGATTTTCATACTACAAGATCTCTCTAGTCTTGGTGATAGTTTCAATTTTGGTTACCATATTTATTTTGTTATTTCACTTTATATTATTACTTTTATGCAGATCCTATTGTAATTGTTCCTCCTAAATTAATTTCTTTGTAGTTGCGTGTTTTTTCTTGAGCTTTTAGTTCCGATGTTAATAAAAAAACATTAAAATTATTCGTAATTCAAAGAAGAAAGGACATTTTGTCCTTTTGTATATAGTTTTCACACATTTTATACTATTATTAGTGTATACAAATTCTATCTAGATATATAGTAATGTGTCTATTTTCCGAATAATCCAATATTATTATTGGAATTTTAATTTTTGAAGGAGTCACTTTTGTCAAAAGGACAAAACTTAATAATATAATATTGAGATTTTACAAATAAAAAATGTATGCTTATTGGGACAAAATAACCACTTGGGGATTCCCACATACAAGATTAGCCGACACAATATATGCAAAAAGTCTTACTTATGCATTATCAAAATTAATCAGATAACAACAATTGCTTGCTATGATGGAGATGGTAATTATTGTTACTTTTGATGGAGATGGTAATGAATGTGTGGAGTTTCATATAATTGGATAAGTACCACGCGCACAATTATTTGATTTCATTCAATTTATGATAATATGGGGGGTGTGTTTTCATACATGAACATGAACTTAATCAAAATACAAAAGCATTATTATTATTATATGGCTACGTGTTACTTATTGACCGATTGATTTAAGTTCAATTATTTCCACTTGGAGCAATGTGTTTCTTCCCTTTCATTTGGGGCAAACCCTAATAACCTCAAATTCAGTATAATAACTAGCTAGGTTCAATTTGGTGAAGTTGTTTTCCTCATGTGATGAATCATGAATAATATGGTTGCTCTGCTCATATTTT